>NC_069504.1:53621731-53921731 GCF_027579735.1 Bombina bombina | reverse complement strand
GAATCTTATTTTTGCCTTGAGTTAGGAAGTGACACATTTTGAAGTTATTTTTAAAGCAAAAAGTGGCTGGAGTTAGCTAAGGATCCAATGTGACGAGCAAAAGAATGTTCAGCATCAAATTATGACCCCAAGGCAGTGGCCTGAGGGGTAGAGGTGATGACAGAGTTATCCACTGTAAGTTAGACTTGGGGAACAGGAGGTTTAGGTAGTTAGAAGCTACCCAGGATGAAATACTAGATAGGCAGTTGGTGACACTAGTGACATAAGTCCGCAAGGAAGAGAAAATGTCTGGTGCAGAAAGGTAGATTTGGGTATCATTAGCATAAAGATAATACTGAAACCCACAGGAATTAATTAAGGAGTCAACTGATGATGTATAGACTGAAGAAAAAGGGGACCTAGAAAACAGACTTGAGGTACCCCAATGTAGAGGATGGGAGGGGGGGGGGAGCCAGAGAAGGATACACTGAAGGTATAGTTAGAAAGGTAGGAAGAAAGCCACAGTAGAGCTTTGTCACACATGACCAAGGATTGAAGGGTTTGGGGCATTATTAGATAGGTAACAGTATCAAAGGCTGCAGATAGGTCTAAAGGATTAGCATGGAGTAGTGACTTTTAGACTTGATAGTAAGCAGGTAATTTGTCACCTTGGTGACAGCAGTTTCCTTGACGTAGCAATGTATTTGGGTCAGTGCTACAAGGTGCACAAGGATGTCCAACCTATCCACCTAGAGCCTGCTTGGGACTATCAGTGTCAAGTCCATGTTTGTGGGTGTGCATTGAGTGCTGCTCTAATCATTGATTCCCTATGCTAATCCACATGCCCACTGCCCAAATTACTCTAAATTCTCTTTGGTAAGACCACAGACCATTGGAAGAATACATCACTGAGTTCAAGCTAATGGCTATGGACAGACTCTGCATTAAATTAATCTGCACTTCTGGACCAGTTTTACTAAAGCTGTTAAGGGAACACATTTTTTTTTTTAGGAGGCTACAATGCTTTATGAATTATTTTCAGTTTTATAATCTTTCCTTCATCTGCAGTGTGTCTTCATTGTAGTTTTTTAACCTTCCTCATGTATGGATTCTTATCTGATACATGATTACCTGATGATGCATTCTGCAAGACCCATCATTGCATTGCCAGAATTGTATAGAGAATGCAACAACGAGTGCCTTTAGTTTCATTAGGATTAGGTTGTACAGCTTCAGAGTCCTGAGTGGCTAGATTATGTGGCAAGAAATTATTCTTGGGCTTCCATTATGAAGTCACACTACAGTTGTATAGGCAATTAATGTAAAATGATAGTAAATACAGTACCTCACAAGGCATGCATTCAAATCTATGCATTGCCTTGACATGTCCTATTTTAAACTGCCACCCCGTTGATATGTAAGTCCCCTGTCCAATCCTGCCATAGTACTACTAATGATTGATGTTAGGGACATCCATTCACACACTAAATGTTGGGTTTTAGTCATACAGGCTTGTCCAATGAAGCCTTTACCAAGCATAGGGAGGTGAGAGACAAGACGGAGCTTAGACGTTTTCAATCACTTTGACTAGAGCCATAGGAACATGTAGTTCTGTGATGTGATAAAGTGAAGGCGCCTAAAAGTAGTGCACACATATAAAATGCATAACAAAAATGTGTATATCTCAGTGTCCTTAATGCGCTTTTCAATGAAGGACAAGGAATGTGCGTGCACACATATACAGTGCATACACTATGTGTATATCTCAGTGTCCTTGATGTGCTCTTCAACAAAGGACAAAGAATGTGCGTGGATTAAATTTCACAACAGTGCTGAATATAAAAAATTAATATATATGTAAAAATATATATAAAAAAATATATATATAAAAAATATATATAATATAAATATATGTATACAAAATAAAAAATATACTGTGAACGCAGTGAGCGTAATATACAGTGCCAAAAATATATATGTAGTGTGATGTGTCCTTCTGATGGAGAACACAGATACAATGTAGCTCCAGCAGCAAATATTATGATCCTATGACCAATAACTATCAATGCAAATGATATTGTGAGCATACAATAGTAGCAAAGGATATTTGAGGACACACAATGGTGGTCTATTGCAGTACAAAATACATACAATGATAAGGTACCCGGATACTAAGGTATATACGAATAGTCCTTATACACAGTTCATGTGATGGAGATTTTCCTCCGGGTGTCCACTATATAGTGGGTGTGCGGCAGCTGACACTCCTTCCACGGCTGATGGCACCAGCGACGATCTACAGATAGAAGGGAGACAAAAGGAGGCGCCACAATAGTGTGAAATCGTAGGTTAAAGGGACCCCCACAAAACGATTCAGGATCACTTACTAGATTTAAAGCACTTGAGAAGTGCCACAAGTGCAGGCTGAACTATTCAAAGCTGTCCAGCGAGCTTATCCTCACGGTCCAGAGGCCTAAGGGTTAACTTCAGATTCCCCCACACGTACTCGAATCAAAGATGAAGCCAAAAAATTAGTGGTAGTGGATTTCCACTCAGGGAAGAAAATCCAGATCAAATAGGGCTAAGAGTTAGTAAAAAAGTCAGAACGACTTCATAAAAGCAATAATAAAACAAGCGTGATGACAGATAGGTAAAAATATAACCAAAAAAGTTTATTTAAACCTCATACACTACGCGTTTCCCGGTCACAACAACCGTTTCATCAGGTGTAAAAAGCTAACAGTCATCACACTATTTAAAACAAATCTCGGCGTTCCTAAAATTCCCTTGCGCATGCCCATTGTAGCCATGAACCAATGAGATAAGATTCTGAGCCGGCACAATTTGGATAGGTCAAAAACTGGGGCGTGTGATACCAGCCCCCACCAGGAATGTTACCTGTCACTCAAATGACGCCACTAAAGAACACGGCTCGTATCTAATAACTAAAATCCGCCAGCATTTATAACACTATAGTAACTATGTTATATGGTCACAACGGGAGAGACTACAAAATTATGATTCCCTCTTGTGATCCCGACTAAGGCAAAAATGTTTCTCTTAAAAAAGATTCCTTCTACTTCATAAATATATGATTGTAATATATGTACAGACAATAGGAAATGAGTATATATAAAAAAAACAACAAAAAGTGAATGGATATTATTCCTAACGAAAAATTAAAAATATAAAATTATAACTCTTCTTGCATATGGCCCTGGGAAGTATTCCTAGCCTTATATATACTCGATATGGATGCATCAAATAAAAATACAAAATAAGGTAACACCCCATAGTGGAGGTGGATAACTTATATAATATAAAAATGTAAAATAAGTGTATGAGTGGTAATACACTTATTTTACATTTTTATATTATATAAGTTATCCACCTCCACTATGGGGTGTTACCTTATTTTGTATTTTTATTTGATGCATCCATATCGAGTATATATAAGCCTAGGAATACTTCCCAGGGCCATATGCAAGAAGAGTTATAATTTTATATTTTTAATTTTTTGTTAGGAATAATATCCATTCACTTTTTGTTGTTTTTTTATATATACTCATTTCCTATTGTCTGTACATATATTACAATCATATATTTATGAAGTAGAAGGAATCTTTTTTAAGAGAAACATTTTTGCCTTAGTCGGGATCACATGAGGGAATCATAATTTTGTAGTCTCTCCCGTTGTGACCATATAACATAGTTACTATAGTGTTATAAATGCCGGCGGATTTTAGTTATTAGATACGAGCCGTGTTCTTTAGTGGCGTCATTTGAGTGACAGGTAACATTCCTGGTGGGGGCTGGTATCACACGCCCCAGTTTTTGACCTATCCAAATTGTGCCGGCTCAGAATCTTATCTCATTGGTTCATGGCTACAATGGGCATGCGCAAGGGAATTTTAGGAACGCCGAGATTTGTTTTAAATAGTGTGATGACTGTTAGCTTTTTACACCTGATGAAACGGTTGTTGTGACCGGGAAACGCGTAGTGTATGAGGTTTAAATAAACTTTTTTGGTTATATTTTTACCTATCTGTCATCACGCTTGTTTTATTATTGCTTTTATGAAGTCGTTCTGACTTTTTTACTAACTCTTAGCCCTATTTGATCTGGATTTTCTTCCCTGAGTGGAAATCCACTACCACTAATTTTTTGGCTTCATCTTTGATTTGAGTACGTGTGGGGGAATCTGAAGTTAACCCTTAGGCCTCTGGACCGTGAGGATAAGCTCGCTGGACAGCTTTGAATAGTTCAGCCTGCACCTGTGGCACTTCTCAAGTGCTTTAAATCTAGTAAGTGATCCTGAATCGTTTTGTGGGGGTCCCTTTAACCTACGATTTCACACTATTGTGGCGCCTCCTTTTGTCTCCCTTCTACATGTAGTTCTGTGCCTCTGTGAGCTAGTCATGGAAAGAACTACGTCACCCATAACTAATGAAGATAAAAAGTGTGTGACATTGTTACTGTTGCTTGGTAACGGTCAAAATGGCATCAGTGTGTAGTTTTCGTCTAGCATGATTTTTGGCCGCCTTGTCGGGTTTGCGTTGCATAATTTTTTACTTCCATGTTGAGTCCATTTTCTTGCTCAAATCCTTCCCACAGTTAACATTATGGGGTAAATTTATCATGGTGCGGACAGACATGATCCGCTATAGCGAATCATGTCCGCCACACATCAATAAATGCCGACAGCATAAGCTGGACTGCTGGTGCAATACCACCCCCTGCTGATTCGCAGCCAATCGGCCGCTAGCAGGAGGTGTCAATCAACCTGATCGTATTCGATTGCGCTGATTGTTGTCTGCCACCTTAAGAGGTGGAGGACGGTCTTAGGACCGCTGCTTCTTAACTTTTGCTTCAGGCGTAACTGAAGCATACTCACATATCCCTAAGAGCCCTGTTCACCTGTATTCAAACACCACACCTTCTCAGAGGGTCAGCAGGGGCTTGTATAACATAAATGACACTGCCAGCTCTCTGAGAAGGTGTGGTGGTTTGAATACTTGTACATGGGCTCTCACAGGATATGTGAGTATGCAGCATAAGAAAGCAGTAATAACTTTTGCGAGAAGCATTTTTGCTAATGGAAGTGTATTGCAAAAATGTTTATATTTTAAATTGAAAAGCACCCATGCACATCTCATTTTTGCCCTTATCCTGGGTTTCACTGCTGCTAGCAAAAGATAATGGAATACTTCAGGACACTCAACTATTTATGTTGTCTCTAAGAACTGTCTTTGACAAACCCAAAAGAGTAGCTGCAGCTGAGATGTCTCTTCTAGACCTCCACAGGATCTGTTGTGCAGTATGATATAGAATTCCGCACCCTGACAGCTGAGACAGATCAGGAGCATTAAAGGGACATGAAACCCAAATTTTTTCTTTCATGATTTAGAAAGAGAATACAATTATAAACAACTTTCTAATTTACTTCTATTATCTATTTTGCTTCATTCTCTTGATATTCTTTGCTGAAAAGCATATCTAGATATGCTTAGTAGCTGCTGATTGGTAGCTGCACATAGATGCCTCCTGTGATTGGTTCACCGTCTGCATCGCTATTTCTTCATTAAAGTATATCTAAAGAATGAAGCAAATTAGGTAATAGAAGTAAATTGGAATGTTGTTTAAAATTATATTCTCTACCCTAATCATGAAAGAAAATGTTTGGGTATAGTGTTCCTTTAAGAGCAGACTTCCTCAACAGACTGACAGATTTATCAAAGAGGAATTGGTGTACAGAGAGATACCTGTTTCCCTTGGGTCTTTCATAGATCTATGTATCTAGGGTTGCCATCTTGGCCATGTTTTCCTGGACACTTATGAGTTACGCATGCTGCAGGGTAAGCAGGGAGGAACATGTATTGTGCCTCTGAACATTCCATGAATAGTGCTGATGAACAGCACAATGTATGTTCCTCCCTGCTTACCCTGCAGCATGTGTAATTCATAAGTGTCCAGGAAAACATGGTGGAGGTGACAACCCTATATGTATCAGACTTTATACAAGACATCTGGAAAGACAGCAAGAGAAAGATAGAGCATTAAGATTTTCTAGATCACCTGTTAGAGACACCTATGTTTTCTATTTTATCCTCCATCAACTAAATTAAAAACCCAACCATCTTCTGAAGAACCAATGGTGGTAAACACAATACTGTACATCTATCTGAAGAAGATAAATTAAGATGAAGACATTTGTTTCTGCCACTGTGATTAAAAGGTCATCTCCTCCAGGCTCCCTAGGCTGGGAAAAGTTAAGACTTAAAGGGACATTGTACACTAGATTTTTCTTTGCATAAATGTTTTGTAGATGATCCATTTATATAGCCCATCTGGGAGTGGTTTTGTAGCAATGTATAGTTTTGCTTATATTTAAATAATATTGTGCTGATTTTCAGACTCCTCACCAAGCCCCAAAGTTTTAGATGTATCCTGATGTCTACAGACTCCAGCTTGCTCCTATTTGCTGTATTTCATAGATTTGTCAATAATATTTTTCATGGCTACCTAAACCAATTTGTAATATTTTTTAAGATGACATTATGATTATTTTAAAAAAAACTACAAAGAACATGCCAGTCATGTACAATTAGTACTCTAATGACTCAAAGAAAACTTTCTTCATGCTAAATTAGAGAAATACTAATTCCACCAGACTATAATTCCATTTTTGGTGTGCATCATCTCTTCCAAAGATTTTGAGATGGATACAGGGAAATTATCTTCAATACTTAAATAGCAACAGCCCACCTCAATCGTGTATTGGGTTTGCAAATTACTATAGAATATTATTAGACTATTGTAGCTGTTACAACTAAGAATTAAAATCTCAAAAAATGGTTGTGACTTCTACCCTACAAAAGCTGTTGCTCAAAAAGAAGTCCTAGATGACTGCTCATTACCATACAGTACAATAGTTTGTCACAGCAGGTACAGTTTTGCCACAAATAAAGCGCCAAATATATATTCTCCAGGACTTCTACAACGTTTTACTTATTCTTAATCAGCCATGAACGCATGTGTCTATGGACTTCATCACTGATCTTCTACCTTCCAATCCAAGGGTAATACTGCTATTTGTGTCATTGCTGGCCGATTCTGTTAAATAGCCCATTTTATTCCATACCAGGATTGCCAACTTGCAGAGATCTTGCTACTCTCTTGGCTGTCTACTAAACACCTCCACCTTAAAGTCATGGTACATCTGAGTGTCTCAAAAATGCTAGGATTTACTATTGTTAGAAATTAATGTCACCTTTATTGATCATTTTTTTGTTTGTTTGTTTGCTTTTTTTAATAATATTTTTTATTCAGGGTTATGCACAAGATTACAAACATCATACACAGAGCAGTACAAAACAGTTATATCTGTATATTAGAACATTTTCCTGATATCCACCATAATACATCAACAAGTTTGGGAATGTAAAAAATAAAACAAAATATCCTCACATTCCAAACTGCTTAATAAACCCCCAGGTTTTCTTATTATTTTGAAAAGAAGATAATGTATAAGTAACCACAATTTTCAACTGTCAAAGCTTAGAAAGGGTAGATCCCCATATAAAACATACTGGCCACTCTTGGACCAATAAAAATAATATGTATTATGATGGGGGGAGTAGCCAGGGGCACGCAGAAAATATTGAACATATAGGGACACTCATGGGCCCTTGGCATATATATATATATATATATATATACTGTATATATATATATATATACTGTATATATATATATATATATATATATATATATATATATATATATATATATATATACAGGTAGCCCTCAGTTTACGCCAGGGTTAGGTTCCAGAAGGAATGGTTGTAAATCGAAACCGTTGTAAATTGGAACCCAGTTTATAATGTAAGTCAATGGGAAGTGAGGGAGATAGGTTCCAGGGCCCTCTCAAAATTGTCATAAGTAACACCTAATACATTATTTTTAAAGCTTTGAAATGAAGACTTTAAATGCTAAACAGCATTATAAACCTAATAAAATAATCACACAACACAGAATATATAATTAAATTAAGTTAAATGAACAAAAACATTCGCTCAACAGCATTATAAACCGAATAAAATAATCACACAACTCAGAATTCACTTGCATTTTTCTGCAAACAGTTCTTTCTATGCATTCCAATATGGACTGATTTATAGACAGGAAGATCTTGTTCCTTTGAAATCTACTCAATAGCTCAGGTCTGGTTAAACTGATTAATTTCAGCTTGTTTGGCTTTGCTGCAACACAAGCGGACAGCTCCACCTACTGGCTATTTTAATAAATGCACTGCTTCTCAATGCTTTTCAATAGCAGTCACATGACTAGAAAAAAAGGTTGTTATTCTGAAATGGTGTAAATTGAACCGTTGTAAAACGAGGGCCACCTGTATATATATATATATATATATATATATATATATATATATATTCAAATTATATAAAGCTATTAACATCAGTACAAGAAATATAAAACAATTGGAGCATAAAAACTATATATTAAATTTTAAAAGGAATATAGGGAGTAGGAGGACTGTCAGATATAAGATCACGTCTCCAAAGGGGGCTAAATGGAGAGGATCAGAGAGCAATCTTTCCAGAGCAGAGTTATAAGTAGGTTCCCAAGCCATTAAATACTTGACCTTTTGTTAAGGTTACTAGGGGCATTATGAACCATGCATATACTCTAGATAAAATCTAATGCAATATATTAAGTCTTAACAGCACAAGATAACCAGTATTTATTGCATATATATCTAGCTGGAAGAAAATGGTGTATGTTATCAGTGGAGTGGTAATTTAAACATTCTAGTATTTTCCATAGCCCCAATGTGTAGTGTCTGAGGCATAGATAGTAGCAACCAGTCTCAAATGTTTCAAGATTCTAAGTACAAGTATTCTAAATTATGGGTCATAAGCCTATGCATATATCAGCTCTCTCCTTATGATCTTAACTTAAAGGGACACTGAACCCACATTTTTACTTTCGTGGTTCAGATAGAGCATGCAATTTTAAGCAACCTTCTAATTTACTCCTATTATCAAATTTTCTTCATTCTCTTGGTATATTTGTTTGAAAAGCAAGAATGTAAGTTTAGATGGCTGCCCAGGTGAACAACCTGGGTTGTTCTTGCCAATTGGTGGATAAATTCACCCACCAATAAACAAGTGCTGTCCAGTGTACTGAATCAAAAATGTGCTGGCTCCTAAGCTTAGATGTCTTCTTTTTCAAATAAAGATAGCAAGAGAACGAAGAAAAATTGATAATAGGAATAAATTAGAAAGTTGCTCAAAATTGCATGTTCTATCTGAATCACAAAAGAAAAAATATGGGTTCAGTGTCCTTTTAATAAAACAAGGTACTTAACAACTAATTTAGGATAGTGTGATGGTGCTGTCCTGGCCATAGCACGTCGCTATGGCCAAAGCAGCATATTAAATTAGAACAGGTGTTAAATTAAACACAAACAAGCACTGACTCAAGTAAATTAGTGTCGATCCACTTCTTATCTTAACTTATCTGGCAGCTTTTCTGTGAAGACCTCTAAGTAGAAAGCGTTACTATACCATCTGAATATTTGCATTAACTCTTTAGGTATGACGCAGATAAATGTAAACACTGGTAATATCACAGTAATTTTGTTTTTGGGATTTGGGAAATATAGGATAAACATTTATTAGTTGCCACTATAAATATTTTTATACAATATACAAAAAAATGTAACAATATAACACAGTGTATTAAAATTGAAATTATATAGTCTAAATGTAAAATGCAATTTGACATGTAGAATCCGTCAGATATAATCTCAAAAAAAAAAAAGATAAACATAGCGTAATCCTTTAAATGGATAATGGACCTATTAGTGGTAACCTTACTTACATTAAACAAAGCTATAACTTAGCTCTCAGGATTTGAACAGATTTTTAAAGGTGCTGCATCCCCGGGCTTTAATTCATCAAGGAACTTGCTCACCTCAGGAAGAAGGAGAATTTCTATAGTGAAGTACTATATCTTCAATTACAAAGGCAATAATATAGCTTGCTCACGTGCATACGAGCCATAACTGAGCTCTCAGGATGTAGGCATATGTAAATCACTCACTCCCGGTTAAGTAAGTAGATCACGGATGAATATAAAAAATACAATTTATTATAAAATAAAACATGCACAACACGGAGCATTCACACTGGTATGATATAGGACTAGTTCACCATATAGTCGGATCTAGGGTAAAGTCAAAAACCCCACTCTCACTGAGCGCTTAACTGCCAATATTGTGAGCCAATCAAACTGTGTACTGTTAAGTCCCACCTCCAGTGATCTCACAAATATGTGCAGCGTAAACCTCCGACATACGTTTCACTGATCATTCAGCCTTTTCAAGGAGTATAATTCTGTTCATCCTGGTCTCATATTTATTGGTCATCCTACATCCTGATTGGTGGAATCTTGTCTCTTTATAGTCCTTTTTAAACTTATTTGCATGTAAGGATCAAAAAACTTTATGTGTCATGTTAAATCATTATCAAGTAAACACATTATACATACAATGCAAGCATATATATAAACTTCTCTCATAGTATCTATTTACAAAAATATTCTAAAAAATATATAATTACAAAAATTTAAATAAAAAAAACAAAAAGGAAATAAAAATACAACTTGTAAAAATACCGAACCCAAATAAGTTTAAAAAGGACTATAAAGAGACAAGATTCCACCAGTCAGGATGTAGGATGACCTATAAATATGAGACCAGGATGAACAGAATTATACTCCTTGTAAAAGCTGAATGTCGAAAGGTTTAGGCTGCTCATATTTGTGACATCACTGGAGGTGGGACTTACCTGTTAACAGTTTGGTCAGCTCCTATATTGGCAGTTAAGCGCTCAGTGAGAGTGAGCGTTTTGACTTTACCGTTGATCCAACTATATGGTTAACTAGTCCTATATCATACCCCTGTGAATGTTCCATGTTGTGCATGTTTTATTTTATAATAAATTGTATTATTTTATATTCATCCGTGATCTTAACTGGGAGTGAGTGATTTACATATGCCTACATCCTTAGAGCTCAGTTATTGCTCTTATGCACATGAGTAAGGTTCTTTTATAGCCTGTTAGGCATTATCTTATAACCGGGGGTATCACTTTACACTTAGCAGTATTCTACACTTTCACCTGGAACTGAATGGCTCACCATTGTGAGATATCTCAGGAACAACATTCAGACAGCTAGCAAGTAAGGTCTAATCACTGTTCTGTTTATTATAAGGCATTACAGACTTTTATAGACAATGGTTACAGAATATGGGGTTAAACAAATGACGTATCATAATCACACCATGTCACACAGTATGCTTAGAACAAAGAACTTCATAGTAAAAATAAGGAGTATTTTTAATGAGCGAGGAGTGTTAGCTAAAAGTATACTCGGGCGCATCGCCAGAACATAGCAAGGCCATCCTGACAAATTATTGAGATAAAGTGTTCAGTTTAGAACAGCAACACATTATTCTCACAGCATAATAATTACCTTATAATGAAATATAATGAACTCATCTTAAAATGGAGTCTAAAACAAAATGTATAAGTACAGACAAAATGGTGTCAGTGATGTTATATATATATTCTTACATTCCACCCTTTTATTCTAACAGAATAACTTACTATGGCCTAGATTTGGAGTTTGGCGGTAAAAGGGCTGTTAACGCTCCGCTGGCTTTTTTCTGGCCGCACCATAAATTTAACTCTGGTATCGAGAGTTTAAACAAATGCTGCGTTAGGCTCCAAAAAAGGAGCGTAGAGCATTTTTACTGCAAATGCAACTCTCGATACCAGAGTTGCTTACGGACGCGGCCGGCCTCAAAAACGTGCTCGTGCACGATTCTCCCATAGGAAACAATGGGGCTGTTTGAGCTGAAAAAAAAACCTAACACCTGCAAAAAAGCAGCGTTCAGCTCCTAACGCAGCCCCATTTTTTCCTATGGGGAAACACTTCCTACGTCTGCACCTAACACTCTAACATGTACCCCGAGTCTAAACACCCCTAACCTTACACTTATTAACCCCTATTCTGCCGCCCCCGCTCTCGCTGACCCCTGCATATTTTTTTTAACCCCTAATCTGCCGCTCCGTAAACCGCCGCAACCTACGTTATCCTTATGTACCCCTAATCTGCTGCCCTAACATCGCCGACCCCTATATTATATTTATTAACCCCTAATCTGCCCCCCTCAACGTCGCCGACACCTGCCTACACTTATTAACCCCTAATCTGCCGAGCGGACCTGAGCGCTACTATAATAAAGTTATTAACCCCTAATCCGCCTCACTAACCCTATCATAAATAGTATTAACCCCTAATCTGCCCTCCCTAACATCGCCGACACCTAACTTCAATTATTAACGCCTAATCTGCCGACCGAATCTCGCCGCTATTCTAATAAATGTATTAACCCCTAAAGCTAAGTCTAACCCTAACACTAACACCCCCATAACTTAAATATAATTTACATCTAACGAAATTAATTAACTCTTATTAAATAAATGATTCCTATTTAAAGCTAAATACTTATCTGTAAAATAAATCCTAATATAGCTACAATATAAATTATAATTATATTATAGCTATTTTAGGATTAATATTTATTTTACAGGCAACTTTGTAATTATTTTAACCAGGTACAATAGCTATTAAATAGTTAAGAACTATTTAATAGTTACCTAGTTAAAATAATAACAAATTTACCTGTAAAATAAATCCTAACCTAAGATATAATTAAACCTAACACTACCCTATCAATAAAATAATTAAATAAACTACCTACAATTACCTACAATTAACCTAACACTACACTATCAATAAATTAATTAAACACAATTCCTACAAATAAATACAATTAAATAAACTAGCTAAAGTACAAAAAATAAAAAAGAACTAATTTACAAAAAATAAAAAAATATTTACAAACATAAGAAAAATATTACAACAATTTTAAACTAATTACACCTACTCTAAGCCCCCTAATAAAATAACAAAGCCCCCCAAAATAAAAAATTCCCTACCCTATTCTAAATTAAAAAAGTTACAAGCTCTTTTACCTTACCAGCCCTGAACAGGGCCCTTTGCGGGGCATGCCCCAAGAATTTCAGCTCTTTTGCCTGTAAAAAAAAACATACCATACCCCCCCCCAACATTACAACCCACCACCCACATACCCCTAATCTAACCCAAACCCCCCTTAAATAAACCTAACACTAAGCCCCTGAAGATCTTCCTACCTTGTCTTCACCATACCAGGTTCACCGATCCGTCCTGGCTCCAACATCTTCATCCAACCCAAGCGGGGGCTAGACATCCACTGAAGAAGTCCAGAAGAGGGTCCAAAGTCTTCCTCCTATCCGGCAAGAAGAGGACATCCGGACCGGCAAACATCTTCATCCAAGCGGCATCTTCGATCTTCTTGCATCCGGTGCGGAGCGGGTCCATCTTGAAGCAGGCGACGCGGATCCATCCTCTTCTTCCGTTGTCTCCCGACGAATGACGGTTCCTTTAAGGGACGTCATCCAAGATGGCGTCCCTTGAATTCCGATTGGCTGATAGGATTCTATCAGCCAATCGGAATTAAGGTAGGAATATTCTGATTGGCTGATGGAATCAGCCAATCAGAATCAAGTTCAATCCGATTGGCTGATCCAATCAGGTAGTTTATTTAATTATTTTATTGATAGGGTAGTGTTAGGTTTAATTATATCTTAGGTTAGGATTTATTTTACAGGTAAATTTGTTATTATTTTAACTAGGTAACTATTAAATAGTTCTTAACTATTTAATAGCTATTGTACCTGGTTAAAATAATTACAAAGTTGCCTGTAAAATAAATATTAATCCTAAAATAGCTACAATATAATTATAATTTATATTGTAGCTATATTAGGATTTATTTTACAGGTAAGTATTTAGCTTTAAATAGGAATAATTTATTTAATAAGAGTTAATTAATTTCGTTAGATGTAAATTATATTTAACTTAGGGGGGTGTTAGTGTTAGGGTTAGAGTTAGCTTTAGGGGTTAATACATTTATTAGAATAGCGGTGAGCTCCGGTCGGCAGATTAGGGGTTAATAATTGAAGTTAGGTGTCGGCGATGTTAGGGAGGGCAGATTAGGGGGTTAATACTATTTAATATAGGGTTAGTGAGGCGGGTTAGGGGTTAATCACTTTATTATAGTAGCGCTCAGGTCCGCTCGCAGATTAGGGGTTAATAAGTGTAGGCAGGTGTCGGCGACGTTGAGGGGGGCAGATTAGGGGTTAATAAATATAATATAGGGGTCGGCGGTGTTAGGGGTAGCAGATTAGGGGTACATAGGGATAACGTAGGTGGCGGCGCTTTGCGGTCGGAAGATTAGGGGTTAATTATTTTAAGTAGCTGGCGGCGATGTTGTGGGGGGCAGGTTAGGGGTTAATAAATGTAATACAGGGGTCGGCGGGGTTAGGGGCAGCAGATTAGGGGTACATAAGTATAACGTAGGTGGCGGTCGGCAGATTAGGGGTTAAAAATTTTAATCGAGTGGCGGCGATGTGGGGGGGAGCTCGGTTTAGGGGTACATAGGTAGTTTATGGGTGTTAGTGTACTTTAGGGTACAGTAGTTAAGAGCTTTATAAACCGGCGTTAGCCAGAAAGCTCTTAACTCCTGCTATTTTCCTGCGGCTGGAGTTTTGTCGTTAGAGCTCTAACGCTCACTTCAGAAACGACTCTAAATACCAGCGTTAGAAAGATCCCATTGAAAAGATAGGATACGCAAATAGCGTAGGGGGATCTGCGGTATGGAAAAGTCGCGGCTGAAAAGTGAGCGTTAGACCCTTTAATCACTGACTCCAAATACCAGCGGGCGGCCAAAACCAGCGTTAGGAGCCTCTAACGCTGGTTTTGACGGCTACCGCCAAACTCCAAATCTAGGCCGATGAATGTTAAACAACTATATAAAGGGCACAGAAAACTAGTAAATCTATTAACAACAATATAAGCCTAATACTACAGTATAACATGAATCTATGTGAGAATACTGTAGAGAAATTCATTTACATTTGTCAGACAGCAGGAGCGAGCTGCACTTAGTGCTATGGCGTGGTCGGGCCGGGCTGTGACTATAAAGCTGGCCCGATGCGCTGTTTGAAAAAAACAGACCCACTCAGAAGATCACAGAGAGCGGGTCTGTAAAACAGCAGGGTTTTTTTAAAATTCAAAGGGGAAATTTTGTTTTATAAAGATTGCGCTAATATAATGTTATATAATTCTGCACTATGTGCAGAATTATATAACATTATTTTTAAGGTTTACTCTCCCTTTAACTAATATTAAAACGCTAAATAGGCCAATAGGGCACAATATGTCACTGAACATGAGTACGGTATCTCAAATACTCTCTGTCTACCTCCCAGCTTCATCAAACTACTGGTCTATCTGCACAAAGACCCAACCAGCCCCATATCTACCCCCAAACAACACTGCATCTTTATTTCTCAACCTGCATAGCTAGCATCCCCAAATAGCATAGACAGTTCCCTGCTCTGTACACTCTCCACAGTGAAGCATAACAAGGGAACAGCACAAGTATCTCTTGGTGGCCTCTGATCACTTTAAGAACAGTCTTTGTCCTCTTAGAGCTCCACCTCTGCTTCAATACCATAGTCCATTTGCAGTAGGGGTGCTTTGCACTTGAGAAAGTGTCCATCAGCAGGTACATGCTGGAAGTACAATGGTTTGTTCATGGGGTAGACAAGGGAAACATGTGGATCCTCATAACAACAGACACTTGAGTCAGAAGGAGTCTAAGAAGAAAACAAAACAGCACAAGATGAGCATGCACCCTGATTCAATCACAATTATGCCCAACAAAACCTCTTTGTTGTAAGCATCACAATTTCTTTTAATAGCTTAACTTATCCTATGTCATTTAAAACCAGGAAAACATTGTGGATATATAATACAAACTAAATACATTAATTATACTTTTACAGAGAATAACTCACAGCTTCTCTATACAATTTAAATGATATCTTAAACATGAATACTAAGCAAGTAAAAACTGCTAGACTTCATCAAGAGACTGTATGGCTATGCTAAGTAACTTGTACTAAGGCCTGCCCTGCAACAAAAATGAAAAGTAAAACAGTCAATAAAAACATTTTCTTTAAAATTAATTTCCTCACACTTTGGGGTATATCTATCAAGCCGTCAACTTTGTTGCATTCGACGGCACCAATACGCTCGCCTAACATCGCCTAACATTGCGGCCGCGTACCTGAATACGATCTCCATATTTATAAAAAAAGATGGCAAAACAGTCCGATGAACATCGGACTGTTGTTAACTAACAGTCATCGATCTCGCATCTATTCGGCTTTTTACCAACTTTATTTATACCGTCACTAAACGCTGCCACTATACTAAAATGCTTAACCCCTATCCCGCTGCTCCCAGACCCCACCACAACTAAATAAAGTTATTAACCCCTATTCCGCCGCTCCCGGACCCCGCCGCAACAAAATAAAGTTATTAACCCCTATTCCGCCACTAGTAGTAAGAAGTGAATACAGCGCCAACAAGAGGCCAAGGGATAAATATACTCACAGAGAGATAAAAGAAGATTATTTAATGAACCATGTTAAAAAGCATCAGTAATAAAAGACTATATATAAAAAATGTAAAAAGCACATATAAATAAAATTACAAATACAGGAATATCTTACAGAAGCGGCTCAAACGGCCAAAGCTGATAATTACAATAAAAACAGAGGTAATAACAGGTGATCAGTGTGAGTGGTACACCAGAATAAGAGTGTATACTAATAAAACAGAATTAGCCTAGGTACAACTATAACAAGTGCATCAAGCAAAAAACTAATAAACAATAATACAAACAATAGTGTTCAAAAACAGTGTTTCAAAAATAGTGTTCCAAAAAAAAAAAAAAAAAAAAAAAGGGGGTAGCAAAATAATTGTATAGATATGATCAAATAGTGAGTGAGTGCAAATGGATATAAAAATGCTAGCTACTTAATCCAGTGAGGTTAAGATATAATTAAATAAAATACACAATATGCAATAACATAAAAAATAAAATACACAATATGCAATAACATAAAAAATAAAATATAATCCAAAAAAGTGTTCAAAAAGTTGATCAACAAATGTTAGTGAAAAACAAAAATAAGTCAATCAAAAATAAAAAATGGAAAAAATGGGTGATGAAAAGCAAGGTGAAAGTGAGGAAATTGATTCCTTCCAATGTTAGTTACTTTAACAGATCCAAATTCCTGAGTGTGGTAGCTGAAGTAGCTGATTGGATCCTAGCACCTGTCAGCTGCTCCTATGGTATCCTAAAAAGTGTCCCTGTAAAAAAAGAAATTCACAACATACACTACCCCTTTTTCCCTATTCCGCCACTCCCCACATCGCCATAAACTAAATTAAGCTATTAACCCCTAAACCTAACAACCCGCTAACTTTACATTAACATTACAACATCCCTATCTTATAATAAATTAAAACTTACCTTTAGAATTAAAATAAACTATATTAAACTATTAATTAACCTACCCTAACTATTATACTAAAATTACATTAAACTAGCAATTAAATTAACTATAGAACATATTAAAAAAAAACGAACCCTACTCAAATTATTTAAATCTACTATTAAAAATTACTAAATTACAAAAAAAAATAAACGCTAAGTTACAAAAAATAAAAAACACTAAATTACGAAAACAAACAAACCACAGTATCAAAAATAAAAACGAATTACACCTAATCTAATAGCTCTATCAAAATAAAAAGAAACTAGACTACAATAAACTACCAATGGCCCTTAAAAGTCTTCATCCAGGCTGCCTCTTCCATCTATCCAGCCGGCGAAGTCTTCATCCGGCCTCTTCTATCTTCATCCATCTGGCGTGGAGCAGGTCCATCCTGAAGACATCTGGCGCGAAGCTCCTCTTCAATACGGTCGCCGCCATAAACTGGAACTTGGATGACGTTACTTGCATTCAAGTTCCAGTTTACGGCCGTGACCACATCGAAGAGGAGCTCCACGCTGGATATCTTAAGGATGGACCTGCTCCGCGCCGGATGGATGAAGATAGAAGAGGCTGTCTGGATAAAGACTTTGCATGAAGATGAAGATGGATTTCCGGACTTCGATAACTGTAAGTGGATCGTCGGGGTTAGTGTTAGGTTTATTTAAGGTTTTTTTTTGGGTGGGTTTTATTTTTAGAGTAGGGTCTGGGCATGTAAAAGAGCTAAATGCCCTTTTAAGGGCAATGCCCATACAAATGCCCTTTTCAGGGCAATGGGGAGCTTAGGTTTTTTAGATAGGCTTCTTATTTGGGGGGGGGGGTTGAGTGGTGGGTTTTACTGTTGGGGGGTGTTTGTATTTTTCTTTTCTTTGGGCAATGCCCCGAAAAAGGCCCTTTTAAGGGCCATTGGTAGTTTATTGTAGGCTACGGGGTTTTTTTATTTTGGGGGGGCTTTTTTATTTTGATAGGGCTATTAGATTAGGTGTAATTCATTTTTATTTTTGATACTGTGGTTTGTTTGTTTTTCGTAATTTAGTGTTTTTTTATTTTTTGTAACATTGTTTATTTTTTTTGTAATTTAGTAATTTTTAATAGTAATTTGAGTAGGGTTAGTTTTTTTTAAATATGTAATATAGTTAATTTAATTGGTAGTTTAATGTAATTTTAGTATAATAGTAAGGGTAGGTTAATTAATCGTTTAGAATTAGTTTCTTTTATTTCTACAGTTAAGTTTTAATTTATTATAAGATAGGGATGTTGTAATTTTAATGTAAAGTTAGTGGGTTGTTAGGTTTAGGGGTTAATAGCTTAATTTAGTTTATGGCAATGTGGGGGGCTGGCGGTTTAGAGGTTAATAGGTTTAGTTAATGGTAGTGATGTGGGAGGCCAGAGGTTTAGGGGTTAATACATTTATTTAGGTGGCGACGGGGTCCGGGAGCGGCGGGATAGGGGTTTATTAACTTTATTACGTTGCGGCAGTGTCAGGGCAGCAGATTATGGGTGTTTATGCTTGAGGCTTATGTTAGGGTGTTAAGTGTAAACGTTACTGGTTTTCAACTATAGAAATCAATGGGATATCTGGCAGCATCGAACATAAGCTTTCGCTGCTTTCAGACTCCCATTGATGCCTATGGCATCCACGGCCTCCAGGGTGGCGGATTGAAAACCAGGTACACTGGGCCGGAATTGACACTATTTGAAAAAGTGTAAAATAGTGTTGAATGTGTATTCGGAACATCTGTAATGACGTAAGCATCGATCTGTGTCGAAATGAGACCGGTGGATCGTATGTTTCGTCACAGATTTCAACTTTTGCCTGTCTGTAGGCTTTGATAACTAGGTTGAATCAAGCTCACCACAATTACGCTGTGGAATTCCAGCTTATTTGCGGTTGACGGTTTGATAAATATCCCCCTACTAAAAAAAATAACCTAGTGTTGTTTTATTCTGCAAAGTTACTATATGTAATGTTTACAATTCTCCAAATATGATCTTAGTAGAATCAGCTGTCTCATCTGATATAAGCACTACTAATTTACTAATTATTTTATGCAACCTAAATTCTCTCGCACTCCTGTATGAGGAAATAATACAATCATAACATTATTAAAACTACACAATATTTTTTAAAGGTAAACACATCTTTATGGTAAGATAATTCCTTTTGCTGACAAACCCCTGGAATTACAATACTCAAATAGTAGATACCATACCAGTTAATAAAAGGAAAAAATACATTTGCTTTCAGAACACAGATCCAATAAGAGCCATTGTAGGTAGAAAATATACTATCAATACCAACCATTATAATTATACTACTCAACTTATATTTCTCTGTATAATTGGTATAAATTTCTAGTTGAGACGTGTCCTCACTCTTTTATTTCGAGTAGTTTGACAATACACTAAGGAATGATTACAATGGGAATTTCCTACAAAAATTTCCTATTCTCATACCTTTCTCCATTGTAAGACACATATATACCTTCTTCGCTTAAATATTAAGGGGCGGTATAATAACATGGGGAGCCTTCTGTGTTCTACAATGGTGAAGGGTCTAGAATATTCTGAAATTTTGCAGCATTTTCTTTAAACTATAAAGGTGCAAACATATTCTCTATACTCAGTGGGCCATACAATAGGTTACAAAACTGCAAGGTTTAGAGTTACACTTATCTGGAAGGTTACTTTGTTTAAGTACATAAACTACAATGTGTACTAATCAGAGAGTTCCTAGTCGGGGAGCAGAACGAGGCGCCAACATAGGGTAATGTCGACAAGACAGGCCAATATATAACACAGTGTAACAGAATACCCCTACAGGGTGGCTACTCACAAACGTGGCGGCACAACCGGAGTGTCTGACAGAGCAGTACGGGACCAACAGAGTCGTCTGTGGGACTCACACAGGATGTCGGAGTACCATGCGTCAGGTAACGTAACTGGTCACACCAATCACAGAGACCCACCCCGACGATGATGTTAGAACGTCAGAGTGGATACTGGATTCAAATGACCAGAAAGCTATCATTCAATCAATATGGAATTAAAAGTCCAAGCAAGTAGAGTAAAAGTGTGTAAACTTTATTGTATACAACACTAGCACAGCGTGATTGGTGTGACCAGTTACGTTACCTGACGCACGGTACTCTGACATCCTGTGTGAGTCCCACGGGTGACTCTGTTGGTCCCGTACTGCTCTGTCAGGCACTCTGGTTGTGCCGCCACATTTGTGAGTAGTCACCCTGTAGGGGTATTCTGTTACACTGTGTTTTATATTGGCCTGTCTTGTCAATATTACACTATGTTGGTGCCTCGTTCTGCTCCCCGACTAGGAACTCTCTGAATACTACCTTCTTTCTTAAGAGAGCGGCCTGCCTCCTCCGATCTTCACTTCAACTTGCACCAGCACACCTCCTTAAGGACTCTGGGGTCCTTTTTACATTTCTGAATGTGTACTAATACAAATAAGGCATACTTTTCTGCAGACAAAGCTGTACGACTTCTTATAACTAATATGATCAATAAAAATAACACAATTACAAGAGAATACAAAACAAGCAACATAAGTAAACAAGTTAAAACAATACTCCCCTAATTTAGCTGTGGATGACTCTGTAACAGCATAACAGGTCCTCAATTCCAACAGTCAAGGCACAATCCAGAGAAGGATAGTCTTTATGTTCTGAAGACACTCATCATAGACAACAGTCATAGATTACCCAGAGTCCAGTTCTGTGACTGTTACCAGCGTGCAATGCAAAGACTGAATCGAAAAGATAGTTCAGCAACTTTCACTTACAGCGCTGCGGAATCTGTTGGCGCTCTACAAATACCTGATAATAATAATAATAATAGTATGGTGGTTAAAACAAACTTGACAAAAGGTCTTTTATATTCTATTCTTTCCTTCACCTAGGTGTCAGGCATCTCTTTATTTAAAAGGTTTACTTGCATTCAATCTTTTGGAGAGTGCACTATTGAATTTTATCTGTACAGATTTACCTAAATAAGAAAAACTCAAAAATCATTTAGTTCTTTTTTTTTTTTATGTATACAGCTCCATGATCTCATCCTGCAAATACAAATATTTTGTTAACAACTCATCTAAATATTTTAGATTCATTTTCTTACTTAAAAACACTCACCCAAATCACATAAATAAAGATGCTCCCCCCTTTATTCGCGTGAAACACCCTATGTGCCACGCAAACACAATATGACAGCAAACTAAAAGACAATCCATGCACTCCTAAAAGAAGTAGTATCCTTAAAATCAGGCAAAATCAAATACACCTCACAATTCAATATTCCATTCATACAGCACCCTTCCACACACATTCTCTAAGAAATAAAAAACATAAAAAATATTCTCTAAGAAATCATTTAAAAACAACTATCCACTACGCAAAACCAAACATTAACAGCCCTCACAAACTTTTAACAAACACAATTAACTTGAAAGCAAACACTTATATATACACTCACTGAAACATAACACTGAAAAATACCACATTCTAACAAAACACTGCAAATAATTCAAATTCTATAAAAACCTTTCATGCCCTGGTTTTGTAAATTTTACCCTGCACATTACTATGAAATCATGCTAATAATACAATCACTTTAGAAGGTCAATAAACTCTAGTTGCACAATTACAAATAAAATCCCTAAGCATGAATAGATCAAGAGAACACGCAAACACCTAAGTACTATTTTCTTGGAAAGGTCAGAAAATAACGGCATTGCTACAGCTCTATGGTTTCTGTTTGCATGCATAGGGCAAACCCACTGTTAAAAAATCATGTTTGTTACAAATAATTTGGGAAAAACTTTAGAATCCAGCCTATTGACGGCAGTAACCAGCCACATAGCCGTTACATGCTATGCTATACTTTAATATAATAAGGATTCTAATAAATACACAATTATTTGATTTAATTTTTATATATAATTTGATATTTAACATTTTTGCTGCTCTCTGACTAAACATAACAATTTTATACAAAAATATTAAATTTCTGAAAAGAATAATAATAATAATTTACACTAATAGATCTTTTAATCTATTAGTGTAAATTATTCTTATTATTCTTTTCAGAAATTTAATTTTGTTGTATAAAATTGTAGATTACCCAAAAAAGTTTTTTACTTCAAAAAATTCTCCCCTTTAAATTGTTCCCAACGATCCATTTTACCTGATGGAGTGTATTTAATTGTTTGCAAGTAGCTCCTTCACCCGTATATTGGCATTTGAAATAACTGATTCAGCCTGTGGTATTTCCCCTTTTAGTAAAAGTTTGTATACTGGAGTCTCATCTATTGAATAGCCTAAGTAAACACAGCCAGAAGAAGAAATTACACTCTCCGTGGGGTACAGGATAGTTAAGTAATAACATGACAATTTTCCATTGCTCTGTCTAAGCACTGAGCTCCGGTTTTCCAGACAAATATCAGATAAGGACAATGAGATATGCTTTTACCTGAAACTCAACCCATTGTAATAGGCGTTGGATTAAAAGCACAAAAGCAGATACTTCATATACACAAATAAACCAGCAAATGCAATTTCTCCTAAATTTGATACTATACAGCTGGTGTAACAAATAATTGAAAACACATCAACATAAAAACAATTTTACAGTGCACTGTCCCTTTAAGGGCTGACCATTTATAATATGTATATTACATATATAACCTAGCCATGACTAGGAAACTTGTATTATTTACCATTAAAATTCTACTTTTTTACTGTATCATAACCTGCATATATTTAAATGAGAGCCATCACAGCATAAATAATATTACACAGCAATATGTTACCAGGTATATTAAAACTCTACTGAATTACTCTACAAAAGAAACAGACCCAAATACTTTAGATACATTTAATAATGTACAGCGTATAGTCTTTTCTTTTCTCTTTTTTCACAAACTCCTTGCATAATTTTTGGACATCCTTAAATCAACCTATTAATCACTTGCCGAAAAAAAAACTCCCTTTTGTATTTACCAGACTCAAAATTACGCCCATCATCGCACTTACAAATTCCTTAGTTCACTTGCAAAAACAATATATTTTATATGCCTCAAACAGGTTTCTTATCTAAGAAACACATACACACACCTCTAGCCTGAATAATTACCAGTCAGAAAACACAGATTAAAAGAAGCACCAAGGTCAGCTTTTGCAGGATTGTAAGAAATACACACTCATCTCAACTTGCATACCGTAAATATTTCACTCACTGAATTAACTCCCCTACATTTATTCTTAATTCATTTTAACATACATCAAACTTTTAAAGACACAGAAAACACATTTTATTAACATTATATCTCTTTAACGTATATTTCAAACATACCAAAGACATTAGTAACACAAGATAAACTCTCCACCAAATTTAAAATGTATCTAAGAGTGCCCGAAATTACTAAGGCCTAGATTTGGAGTTCGGCGGTAAAAGGGCTGTTAACGCTCCGCAGGCTTTTTTCTGGCCGCACCATAAATTTAACTCTGGTATCGAGAGTTCAAACAAATGCTGCGTTAGGCTCCAAAAAAGGAGCGTAGAGCATTTTTACCGCAAATGCAACTCTCGATACCAGAGTTGCTTACGGACGCGGCCGGCCTCAAAAACGTGCTCGTGCACGATTCCCCCATAGGAAACAATGGGGCTGTTTGAGCTGAAAAAAAACCTAACACCTGCAAAAAAGCAGCGTTCAGCTCCTAACGCAGCCCCATTGTTTCCTATGGGGAAACACTTCCTACGTCTGCACCTAACACTCTAACATGTACCCCGAGTCTAAACACCCCTAACCTTACACTTATTAACCCCTAATCTGCCGCCCCCGCTATCGCTGACCCCTGCATATTTTTTTAACCCCTAATCTGCCGCTCCGTAAACCGCCGCTACCTACATTATCCCTATGTACCCCTAATCTGCTGCCCCTAACACCGCCGACCCCTATATTATATTTATTAACCCCTAATCTGCCCCCCTCAACGTCGCCGACACCTGCCTACACTTATTAACCCCTAATCTGCCGAGCGGACCTGAGCGCTACTATAATAAAGTTATTAACCCCTAATCCGCCTCACTAACCCTATCATAAATAGTATTAACCCCTAATCTGCCCTCCCTAACATCGCCGACACCTACCTTCAATTATTAACCCCTAATCTTCCGATCGGAGCTCACCGCTATTCTAATAAATGGATTAACCCCTAAAGCTAAGTCTAACCCTAACACTAACACCCCCCTAAGTTAAATATAATTTTTATCTAACGAAATAAATTAACTCTTATTAAATAAATGATTCCTATTTAAAGCTAAATACTTACCTGTAAAATAAATCCTAATATAGCTACAATATAAATTATAATTATATTATAGCTATTTTAGGATTAATATTTATTTTACAGGCAACTTTGTAATTATTTTAACCAGGTACAATAGCTATTAAATAGTTAAGAACTATTTAATAGTTACCTAGTTAAAATAATAACAAATTTACCTGTAAAATAAATCCTAACCTAAGATATAATTAAACCTAACACTACCCTATCAATAAAATAATTAAATAAACTACCTACAATTAACCTAACACTACACTATCAATAAATTAATTAAACACAATTCCTACAAATAAATACAATTAAATAAACTAGCTAAAGTACAAAAAATAAAAAAGAACTAAGTTACAGAAAATAAAAAAATATTTACAAACATAAGAAAAATATTACAACAATTTTAAACTAATTACACCTACTCTAAGCCCCCTAATAAAATAACAAAGCCCCCCAAAATAAAAAATTCCCTACCCTATTCTAAATTTAAAAAGTTACAAGCTCTTTTACCTTACCAGCCCTGAACAGGGCCCTTTGCGGGGCATGCCCCAAGAATTTCAGCTCTTTTGCCTGTAAAAAAAAACATACAATATCCCCCCCCCAACATTACAACCCACCACCCACAAACCCCTAATCTAACCCAAACCCCCCTTAAATAAACCTAACACTAATCCCCTGAAGATCTTCCTACCTTGTCTTCACCATCCAGGTATCACCGATCCGTCCTGGCTCCAAGATCTTCATCCAACCCAAGCGGGGGTTGGCGATCCATAATCCGGTGCTGAAGAGGTCCAGAAGAGGCTCCAAAGTCTTCCTCCTATCCGGCAAGAAGAGGACATCCGGACCGGCAAACATCTTCTCCAAGCGGCATCTTCGATCTTCTTCCATCCGGAGCGAAGTGGCAGGATCCTGAAGACCTCCAGCGCGGAACATCCATCCGGACCGACGACTGAACGACGAATGACTGTTCCTTTAAGGGACGTCATCCAAGATGGCGTCCCTCGAATTCCGATTGGCTGATAGGATTCTATCAGCCAATCGGAATTAAGGTAAGAATTTTCTGATTGGCTGATGGAATCAGCCAATCAGAATCAAGTTCAATCCTATTGGCTGATCCAATCAGCCAATCAGATTGAGCTCGCATTCTATTGGCTGTTCCGATCAGCCAATAGAATGCGAGCTCAATCTGATTGGCTGATTGGATCGGCCAATCGGATTGAACTAGATTCTGATTGGCTGATTCCATCAGCCAATCAGAAAATTCCTACCTTAATTCCGATTGGCTGATAGAATCCTATCAGCCAATCGGAATTCGAGGGACGCCATCTTGGATGACGTCCCTTAAAGGAACAGTCATTCGTCGTTCAGTCGTCGGTCCGGATGGATGTTCCGCGCTGGAGGTCTTCAGGATCCTGCCACTTCGCTCCGGATGGAAGAAGATCGAAGATGCCGCTTGGAGAAGATGTTTGCCGGTCCGGATGTCCTCTTCTTGCCGGATAGGAGGAAGACTTTGGAGCCTCTTCTGGACCTCTTCAGCACCGGATTATGGATCGCCAACCCCCGCTTGGGTTGGATGAAGATCTTGGAGCCAGGACGGATCGGTGATACCTGGATGGTGAAGACAAGGTAGGAAGATCTTCAGGGGATTAGTGTTAGGTTTATTTAAGGGGGGTTTGGGTTAGATTAGGGGTATGTGGGTGGTGGGTTGTAATGTTGGGGGGGGGGTATTGTATGTTTTTTTTTACAGGCAAAAGAGCTGAAATTCTTGGGGCATGCCCCGCAAAGGGCCCTGTTCAGGGCTGGTAAGGTAAAAGAGCTTGTAACTTTTTTAATTTAGAATAGGGTAGGGAATTTTTTATTTTGGGGGGCTTTGTTATTTTATTAGGGGGCTTAGAGTAGGTGTAATTAGTTTAAAATTGTTGTAATATTTTTCTTATGTTTGTAAATATTTTTTTATTTTCTGTAACTTAGTTCTTTTTTATTTTTTGTACTTTAGCTAGTTTATTTAATTGTATTTATTTGTAGGAATTGTGTTTAATTAATTTATTGATAGTGTAGTGTTAGGTTAATTGTAGGTAGTTTATTTAATTATTTTATTGATAGGGTAGTGTTAGGTTTAATTATATCTTAGGTTAGGATTTATTTTACAGGTAAATTTGTTATTATTTTAACTAGGTAACTATTAAATAGTTCTTAACTATTTAATAGCTATTGTACCTGGTTAAAATAATTACAAAGTTACCTGTAAAATAAATATTAATCCTAAAATAGCTATAATATAATTATAATTTATATTGTAGCTATATTAGGGTTTATTTTACAGGTAAGTATTTAGCTTTAAATAGGAATAAGTTATTTAATAAGAGTTAATTAATTTCGTTAGATGTAAATTATATTTAACTTAGGGGGGTGTTAGTGTTAGGGTTAGACTTAGCTTTAGGGGTTAATACATTTATTAGAATAGCGGTGAGCTCCGATCGGAAGATTAGGGGTTAATAATTGAAGGTAGGTGTCGGCGATGTTAGGGAGGGCAGATTAGGGGTTAATACTATTTATGATAGGGTTAGTGAGGCGGATTAGGGGTTAATAACTTTATTATAGTAGCGCTCAGGTCCGCTCGGCAGATTAGGGGTTAATAAGTGTAGGCAGGTGTCGGCGACGTTGTGGGGGGCAGATTAGGGGTTAATAAATATAATATAGGGGTCGGCGGTGTTAGGGGTAGCAGATTAGGGGTACATAGGGATAACGTAGGTGGCGGCGCTTTGCGGTCGGAAGATTAGGGGTTAATTATTTTAAGTAGCTGGCGGCGATGTTGTGGGGGGCAGGTTAGGGGTTAATAAATATAATACAGGGGTCGGCGGTGTTAGGGGTAGCAGATTAGGGGTACATAAGTATAACGTAGGTGGCGGTCGGCAGATTAGGGGTTAAAAATTTTAATCGAGTGGCGGCGATGTGGGGGGAGCTCGGTTTAGGGGTATATAGGTAGTTTATGGGTGTTAGTGTACTTTAGGGTACAGTAGTTAAGAGCTTTATGAACCGGCGTTAGCCAGAAAGCTCTTAACTCCTGCTATTTTCAGGCGGCTGGAGTTTTGTCGTTAGAGCTCGAACGCTCACTTCAGAAACGACTCTAAATACCAGCGTTAGAAAGATCCCATTGAAAAGATAGGCTACGCAAATGGCGTAGGGGGATCTGCGGTATGGAAAAGTCGCGGCTGAAAAGTGAGCGTTAGACCCTTTAATCACTGACTCCAAATACCAGCGGGCGCCCAAAACCAGCGTTAGGAGCCTCTAACGCTGGTTTTGACGGCTACCGCCGAACTCCAAATCTAGGCCTTAGAATGGCCATTTTCTAAGTAATTTAGGATTCTAAGAAAATTATTTTTAGACAAGATAATAAATCCTCAGATATTTAGTGGGGAGTAAACCTTTTACACATAACACGAGACACAGTGAAACATCAAACACTTCTTACAGATAAAATACACAGAATCTCAGTTTCGTTACTGCAAAGACCATACAACAAAAATAAAGGGTTTTCACATGCCAAGCTATTTTTTAAGATACATTCTGTCATGTCACATTACAACTTTATGTACAGGGAGTCAGGAACTTTTTCCATGAGCACAGTATGCAACAAGCAGCTACAACACTTATCACTAAGCCACATTCACAACACAATAATATTAGCAATGAAATAAGCAATTAAGCAAAAAGCATCAAGTGACCATTCAGCTCCAGTGATATTTTAAATAAATTATACTGTATGCTTATATAAGGGACTTTTAACCCTTTAAAACCCTTTAAGCGAAATACTTAACTTTAGTTATCGCAAGACTCTAACTTGCAAACAATTAAGGTGAGACTTTTAACTCACGCTATAATTTTCACTATAACTTGCACTAGGACTCAAACACACGCATAATGGCAGGACTCGAACCTGTCCAGGGGAGTTTAACCCCTTATTATTTCCCCTTAACGCCGGCCAGACTATGGGTTCAGATTCACAGAGGGAAAAGCAGTATAAAAACAATTATCTACTTACTATAGTAAAAAGTCCAGCAGCACTTAGCAGTGAAATTAAAGAAGATGTTTATTCCAACATACAGGTAAAAATACAAACACGGACAGGTTGCCTGATGCGTTTCACGCACCCTAGTGGCTTTTACTCATAGACTAGTCTATAGACTATAAGTGCTGCAGGACTTTTTACTACAATATTTACCTGCAGTTGGTTCACTGCATCGTGGCATTGCACTCTGCCTTGTGCGTTATCATTTGTATTGCTGCGGAGTATCATTGTTGGTGTCTGACGTCATCAGTATGAGTAATTTATCGTATGCTGGATGATGGGTTCCAAGCGGCTGCTTGAAATTGTGTGTACTTATCTACTTACCCCTGTGTGTACCCCTGTGTGAATCCCACACTCCTGACACCAGAATTGTTAGGGGTTATCTTATAACCGGGGGTATCAATTGACACTTAGCAGTATTCTACACCTTCACCTGGAACTGAATGGGTCACCTTTGCAAGATATCTCAGGAACAACAATCAGACAGCTAGCAAGTAAAGTCTAATCACTGTTCTGTTTAAGCATCACATACTTTTATAGACAATGGTTACACAATATGGGGTTAAACAAATGACATATCATAATCACACCATTTCACACAGTATGCTTAGAACAAAGAACTTCATAGTAAAAATAAGAAGTATTTTTAATGAGCGAGGAGTGTTAGATAAAAGTATACCCCGGCGCATCACCAGGACATAGGAAGGCCATCCTGACAAATTACTGAGATAAAGTGTTCAGCTTAGAACATCAACATATTACTCTCACAGCATAATAACTACCTTATAATGAAATATAATGAACTCATCTTAAAATGGAGTCTAAAACAAAATGTATGAGTAGAGACAAAATGGTGTCAGTGATGTTATATGTATATATTCTTCCTGAGGTGAACAAGTTTCTTGCTGAATTAAAGCTTGAGGAAGCCGCACCTTTAAAAATCCGTTTAAATCCTGAGAGATTAGTTATAGCTTTGTTTAATGTGAGTAAGTTTACCACTTATAGGTCCATTATCCATTTAAAGGATTATGCTATGTTTACCTTTTTTCTTTGAGGTTATATCTGGTGGATTCTACGTCAAATTGCAAATTGGAAGATTTGGACTATATCCTTTCATTTTTAATACACTGTGTTATATTGTTACATTTTTTGTTTTTTGTATCTTTTTAGGTTGTTAGTATATTATAACACTGTAGAGTGAAAGCAATACATTTTTTGCACATTTTCATTTTTTGTTTGTTATTTTACTTAGACCAAGATGACAAGTTTTCCACTATACTGGGTGCTTAAATAACGCAAAAAAAATTTGTGTTATCGCACTTTCCAAACCTGAAAAACCTCTTGTTGTGCGGTGTGGAGCAATAAGCTCCATACCGCACAAAACCCAAGGCCTGACTTTACGTTCTCGTGCACGCTTTCCCCCATAGACTTCAATGGAGAGAAAGTGTAAGAAAAAACTAACACCTGTGATCGTGGAATGCTGATCGCCATAACGCAATCCCCATTGAGGTCTTTGGGGAAAAAACACCCTAACATAAACCCCTAGTCTAAACACCCCTAATCCGCCACCCCCGATGCCGCCAACACTAAATAAAATGATTAACCCCCAACATCGCCGACACAAAAAAACCTATTATCCCATAAACCACCAGCCCCCCACAACATCGCTGCTAACAAAAAAAAGAGAATGTTAGTGTATATTATATGCATTCCTGAACAGAGTATTTAAGGATCTCTTGAAAGTTTGAAAACTAGGGGAGAGTCATGTAGAGCGAGGCATAGAGTTCCTCAAAACAGGGGCCAGTCTGGAGAAGTCTTGTAGACGGGAATGTGAAGAGGTAACAAGAGAGAAGGAGGTCATGAGCAGAGCGAAGGGGACGGGAGGGCGAGTATCTTGAGACTAGGTCGGAGATATAGGGTGGAGCAAGTCTTAGTTGTGTCTTGTGTGAGGAAGTGGCACATTTTTTAGATGTTTTTGAGGTGGAGATGGCAAGAATTGGCCAAAGACTGGATGTGGGGAGTGAAAGAGAGATCTGAGTCAAGAGTAACTCCAAAACATCGGGCATGCTGGGTTGGACGGGAGGGCGAGTATCTTGAGACTAGGTTGGAGATATAGGGTGGAGCAGTGTTATTGAGAGCTTTAAAAGTTAGAGTCAGGATTTTATGTTTTATTCTGGAGGTTAGAGGAAGCCAGTGAAGGGACTGGCAGAGAGTTGTAGCAGATGAGGAGCGAAGTGTAAGGAAGATCAGCCTGGCAGAGGCATTTATTATGGATTTTAAGGGAGATATGCCTAGATTACGAGTTTTGCGTTACGGTGTGGTACGGCTCATACCGCTGAAAAATTGGCCATTGTGCTGGAATGGCCGGTAACACATTTTATGAGTTGTGGCAGTATAACTATACCGCAAGCATTTTAGCCTGTAACGCAACGTCTATTCTGCACTCAAAAAAATGATGTTTCAGTGCGGGATTTTCCATAGCGCCATATTACAGGTTGTGCGGTCTGGCTAAAATGCTTGCGTTACAGCCAATTCCGCCATCTGAGATCAGTAGTTATGGATTTTGCGAAACAAAATTTTTTCACAAAACTCATAACTAAAATGTTACAAAGTACACTAACACCCATAAACTACCTATTAACCCCTAAACTGCCACCCTCCCGCATCACAAATACTATATTAAACCTATTAACCCCTAATCTGCTATCGTAACTAATAAACAAAACCTATTAACCCCTAATCCGTCGCCCACCCACATCGCCAACACTAAAAAAATCTAGTCAGGCCCGGACTGGCCATAGGGCATGCCGGCAAATGCCCGGTGGGCCCGCCGGGTCCCTTAGCCCCGCCCACCAACCGGATACCTTAGCCCCGCTCACCGACCATATCCCCATTGCCCCCAGAGGCCCTCTGACCCCTACGCTTCCCAGAAAAGAGAACAAACAGAGAAAGAGGTTTGTCTAAATTCCTTCGTGGCCTGAAGATAGAACTTCAAGGGACAAACCACATCCAGAAATACGTTGTAAACGTTCCTTCAACGAAGAAGGATTAGGACATAAGAAAGGAACCACAATCTCTTGATTGATGTTGCGAATAGACACAACCTTAGGAAGAAAACCTTACTTGGTTCGTAGAACAGCCTTATCGGCATGAAAAGCCAGATAAGGAGGGATGCATTGCAAGGCAGCAATCACAGATACTCTGAGCACAGAAGCAATAGCCAGTAGAAAAGGAACCTTTCAAGACAACAATTTAATGTCTACTTAATGCATAAGTTCCAATGGAGCCCATTGCAAAACTTTAAGAACAAGATTTAAACTCCAAGGAGGAGCCTTAGATCTAACCACAGGTCTGATCCCAGCAGAGCCTTAACAAATGGCTGCACATCAAGAAGCTCAGCGAACCTCTTGTGCAGTAACACAGACAGGGCCAAAAACTGTCCCTTCAGGGGACTTGCAGAAAAGCCTTCTCCAATTCATCCTGGAGAACAGCATAAGTAGGTCCTCCCCACCTTATGATAGATGCGACAAGCAACCCGCTTACGAGCTTGAATGAGAGTAAAAATAACTCTTTCAGAAAACCCTTTCTTGGCTAGGACTAAGCGTTTAATCGCCACGCAGTCAGCCTCAGAGAATCTTGGGGGCATTGATGAATAAAGAGACCTTGGTCAGCAGATCCCTGCGACAAAGTAACTTCCACGGAGGAGATGATGACATCCCCACTAGATCCACGAACCATATCCTTCACGGCCAAGACGGAGCAATCAGTATCACTGACGCCTGCTTGACTCGAGCCACTACACTAGGAAGCAGTGTTAATGGCCGGAAAGGAAAAAATGCATCTGTTAGCTCCACCTGAGGAGCCCTGTACCTCGACCCATATCTGGGTAGCTTGGTATTGAGACGTCATAAGATCTTCCTCTTGCAAATCTCTGCAAACACTCGGAATGGAGAGACCATTCCCCCGGATGAAAGGATTGTCTGCTGAGGAAATCCGCTTCCCAGTTGTGCACACCCGGAATGTGGATCGCTGACAGCGAACAAATGTGGGTCTCCCCCACACCAGAATCTGAGATACTTCCCTCATAACTAGGGAGCTTCTCGTTCCCCCCTGATGGTTGATGTAAGCCACCGAAGATATATTGTCTGATTGGAATCTGATAAACTGGGACAAACCCTAAGCCTTCAGAGCATTGTATATTGCATGAAGATCCAAAATGAGACCAGGAGGGAGCTTTACCTCCTGAGACCATAGGCCCTGTGCCTTCCTGGCACCCCAAACAGCTCCCCATCCTGACAGACTCACAACCGTAGTCACAATCACCCAGGATGGTCTTGAAATGGATGTCCCTCAGGAAAAGTGATCCAGACGAAATGACCAAGAGAGCGATTCTCTCGATCGGTTGTCCAGAGAAATCTGTTGAGACAGATCTGAATGATCGCTGTTCGACTACTTTAGCATGCGCAGTTGTAACAGTCTGAGATGAAACCTGGCAAAGGAAATGATGGACATCATGAGACCAATCACCTCCATACATCGAGCCACAGATGGCCTTAAGGAGATCTGGAGGGCAAGACATGTTGAAGCTAGCTTGCAGCGTCTCTGGTCTGTTAGAAATATTCTCATGTCTATGGAGACTATTATAGTACCTGTGAATTCTACCCTGGTACTTGATACAAGAGAACTCTCTCTAGATTATCTTCCATCCATGGGAACGAAGAAGACAGAGGAGAGATTCCGAATGGTCCACTCTTTAAAAAATGTCTTGGAGCCGTAGCTAGACCAACCGAAAGGGCAATAAACTGGAAGTGCTGGTCCAGGAATGCAAACCTTAGGAACTGGAAGTGGTCCTTGAGGATTGGTACGTGAAGGGAGCATCCTTCAGATCTATCGTGGTCATGAACTGCCATTTTCGATCGAGGGGAAGAATGGACCTTATTGTCTCCATCTTGAACGAGGGGACATTTAAAAACTTGCTTAAGCACTTTAGGTCCAGAATCGGATGGAAAGTTCCCTCCTTCTTAGGGACAACGAAAAAGGTTTGAATAGTATCCCAAATCTCTCACTGTGATAGGCACCAGGAATATAACTCCTAAGAGGACAGATCCCGTACACACCCCAGAAAGGCTTCCCTTCTTTCTGCTCAGGAAGACAGGAGAGAGAGGAGGAATCTGCCCTTGGGTGGCTGAGACTTGAAACCTATCTTGTAACTCTGAGCTATGACCTCCAGGACCCATTGATCCTGCACTTCCCTGAACCAAGCGACTGAAAAGAGTGACATAATGCCCCCTACACGATCCAGAAGAGGATCAGGGACCGCCCATTCATGCCGACTTAGACTCGGCGGGCTTCTTCTAGGACGAGCCGGCTTCCAAGAGCTCTTGGTTTGCTTTGGCTTAGCGGAGGACTGCTGACATGGGCTTTATCAGAACGAAAAGAATGAAAATCGTCCCTTAGACTAGTTCATATACTCTTGCGGTAGAAGGGCACCCTTGCCCCCCCAACAGTAAAACCCCCCCACCCAACCAACACCCCAAAATAAAAAAAGAAATTCTAAATAAAACATAAGCTACCCATTGCCGCTAAAGGGGCATTTGTATAGGCATTGCCCTTAAAAGGGCATTCAGCTCTTTTACAGTGCCCAAAAAACCCTAATCTAAAAAAAAAAACCACCCAAAAAAATAATAAAAAAACAACACAAATTCCATAAAATATACTCATGGTTCCTGAAGTCCGGACATCGATCTCCATCCAGGCGGCATCCTGGAGGCACGGTGTGAAGCTATCCAGGACCAGCTATGACATCCTGCGCGGAGTGTCCTCTTCATATGATCACCGGCTTACACTGAAGTTGAATGCAAGGCATCCGTAAGCTTAGAGTTTTTTTTTATTTTTCGTAATTTTAGTGTTTTTTATTTTTTTTAAATGTTAGATTTTTTTCGTAGAGTTAGGTTTTTGTAAAATTGTAATTTAGGAATTTTAATTGGTAGTTTTTTTAATTTTATTAGAATAGTTATGTTAGGTTAATTTATAGGGTAATCTTAGTTTTTTTTTTATTTCACAGGTAAGTTTTTTATTTATTTTAAGATAGTTATATTGTATTTTTAATTTAAAGTTAGGGGAGTAAGGGGTTAATAGTTTAATTTAGTGTTTTGCAATGTGGGGGCCTGGTGGTTTAGGAGTTAATAGGTTTATTTTATTAGTTGCGATGTGGGGGTTGGCGGTTTAGGGGTTAATAGGTTTATTTAGTGTTGGCGATGTCGGGGAGCGGCAGATTAGGGGTTAATAACTTTTATTAGTGTCCGCGATGTCGGGGAGCGGCGGATTAGGGGTATTTAGACTAGGGGTTTATGTTAGGTTGTAACGTATATTTATTTTCCCCATAGTCATCAATGGGGTTGCGTTACAGCGATTTGCCATTGCAGGTGTTAGTTTTTTTCGAACACTCTCTCCCCATTGATGTCTATGGGGGAAAGTGTGCACGAACACGTAAACTCAGCCCTTGGCTTTTGTGCGGTATGGAACTTATCGCACCATACAGCACAGCACAAGAAGTTTTTCAGTAACTCGTATCGGCAGCACTATGGAAAGTGCGGGACTGCTAATTTTTTTGCGTTCCTTACGCACCCAATATATTGCAAAATTCGTAATCTGATAGACAGCCGCTAGGGAGGCCGGAGAGGATGAAGTTGCAATAGTCAAGGCGGAAATGATGAGAGAGTGGATTAAAGTCTTAGTTGTGTAAATGCCGCAAGGAAAACCCTGACCTGATACACTTAATATGGCACTGCCCCCGCCTGTTAAAATATTGGAAAATAATAACATACTGGCTCAAAACTAAATGTATTGATTGTACTTTTCATTTGACAATGTAACCATACTCTTTCTGAATCTCCCTAAGGGTTTAAAAAGGAGAGATAAACTATTAGGTACAGTTATACTAATTACTAGCAGACTAGTGTTCAAAACATGGAATACTTCAAACATACCTACATTAAAGGGACACTGAACCCAAAATGTTTCTTTCGTGATTTAGATAGAGCATGTAATTTTAAGCAACTTTCTAATTTACTCCTATTATCAATTTCTCTTCGTTCTCTTGCTATCTTTATATGAAAAAGAAGTCATCTAAGCTATTTTTCTTGGTTCAGAACTCTGGACAGCAGTTTTTGATTGGTGGATGAATTTATCCACCAATCAGCAAGGACAACCTAGGCTGTTCACCAAAAATGGGCCGGCATCTAAACTTACATTCTTGCATTTCAAATAAAGATATCAAGAGAATAAAGAACATTTGATAATATAGTATATTAGAAAGTTGCTTAAAATTTCATGCTCTATCTGAATCACAAAAGAATAATTTGGGTTCAGTGTCCCTTTAACACAATTTAAAAACTCTCTCCTCCACCAGCTGACAAATGAATATGACTCAGTAGGAGACATGAAACATAGAACGACTAGTTTTATGCATAAGTGGGGATGTTATATACATAGTTTTTCTCAGCTATCGCAAAAACAGCTACTTTACCCTCTAATAAACACATATTTTATTCTAAACGCTCAACTCAGGGGAGAATGGAGGTTAATCTTTGATTGACTTAGCTCAAAAGTAATGACTCAAAAGGTCTGGTGTCTATAAATGTTGAACGAACACTACTATCACTGGTACATAATTGGATATCACAACAACCTGATCAGAATCTTTTATTGTATTTTAATTTTGGTTTAATTTTGTTTATTTAATTTATTTGATTTGTTTTTTTAAATGTAAAACCTCAGAAGACATTCGGCTAGATTACGAGTTTTACGTTAGAGGCTATGCAGTGCTAACAAGCTGTTTTCTCTCACCGTTCACTTACCTACAGCGCTGGTATTACGGGTTTTTACAAACCCGGCATTAAAAGACAAGAAGTGAGCGTTGAGCAAAATTTTGCTCATTACCGCACTCCAATACCAGCGCTGCTTAAGTCAGCGGTGAGCTGGTCGTACATGCTCGTGCACGATTTCCCCATAGGAATCAACGGGGAGAGCCGGCTGAGAAAAAGTCTAACACCTGCAAAAAAGCAGCGTAAAACTCAGTAACGCAGCCCCATTGATTCCTATGGGGAAATAAAATGTATGTCTACACCTAACACCCTAACATGAACCCCGAGTCTAAACACCCCTAATCTTACACTTATTAACCCCTAATATGCCGCCCACGACATCGCCGACACCTGCATTATATTTATTAACCCCTATCTGCCGATCCGGACTCCTCCGCCACCTAATACTTATGAACCCCTAATCTGCTGCCCCCAACATCGCCGACACTTACATTATATTTATTAACCCCTAATCTGCCGCCCCCAATGTCGCCGCCACCTACCTACACTTATTAACCCCTAATATGCGGCCCCCAAAGTCGCCGCCACTATACTAAATGTATTAACCCCTAAAACTAAGTCTAACCCTAACCCTAACACCCCCTATATATAATTTCAATAAATCTAAATAAAATTACTATCATTAACTACATTATTCCTATTTAAAACTAAATACTTACCTATAAAATAAACCCTAAGCTAGCTACAATATAACTAATAGTTACATTGTAGCTAGCTTAGGCTTTATTTTTATTTTACAGGCAAGTTTGTATTTATTTTAACTAGGTAGAATAGTTATTAAATAGTTATTAACTATTTAATAACTACCTAGCTAAAATAAATACAAAAGTACCTGTAAAGTAAAACCTAACTTAAGTTACAATAACACCTAACACTACACTATAATTAAATAAATTTACTAAATTAAATACAATTACCTAAATTAAATTAAATTAGCTAAAGTACAAAAACAAACAAACAAACACTAAATTACAGAAAATAATAAACAAATTACAGATATTTAAACTAATTACACCTAATCTAATAGCCCTATCAAAATAAAAAAAAGCCCCCCAAAATAAAAAAAAACCCTAGCCTAAACTACCAATAGCCCTTAAAAGGGCCTTTTGCGGGGCATTGCTCCAAAGTAATCAGCTCTTTTACCTGTAAAAAAAAATACAAACAACACCCCAACAGTAAAACCCACCACACACACAACCAACCCCTCAAATAAAATACTATCTAAAAAAACCTAAGCTCCCCATTGCCTTGAAAAATGCATTTGGATGAGCATTGCTCTTAAAAGGGCAGTTAGCTCTTTTGCAGGCCCAAACCCTAACCTAAAAATAAAACCCACCCAATACACCCTTAAAAAAACCTAACACTAACCCCCTGAAGATCGACTTACAGTTCTGAAGACCGGACATCCATCCTCAAGGAAGCGGCAGAAATCTTCATCCAACCGGGCCGAAGTCCTCAACGAAGCCGGGAGAAGTCTTCATCCAAGCCTGGCGAAGTGGTCCACCAGACGGGCAGAAGACTTTATCCAGACGGCATCTTCTATCTTGATCCATCCTATGCAGAGCGGGTCCATCTTCAAGACATCCAATGCGGAGCATCCTCTTCATCCGACGACTACCCGACGAATGAAGGTTCCTTTAAGTGACATCATCCAAGATTACGATTGGCTGATAGAATTCTATCAGCCAATCGGAATTAAGGTAGAAAAAATCCTATTGGCTGATGCAATCAGCCAATAGGATTGAAGTTCAATCCTATTAGCTGATCCAATCAGCCAATAGGATTGAGCTTGCATTCTAATGGCTGGGGGTTAGTGTTTTTTTAAGGGTGTATTGGGTGGGTTTTATTTTTAGGTTAGGGTTTGGGCCTGCAAAAGAGCTAACTGCCCTTTTAAGGGCAATGCCCATCCAAATGCCCTTTTCAGGGCAATGGGGAGCTTAGGTTTTTTTAGATAGTATTTTATTTGGGGGGTTGGTTGTGTGGGTGTTGGGTTTTACTGTTGGGGGGGTTGTTTGTATTTTTTTTTACAGGTAAAAGAGCTGATTACTTTTAAGGGCTATTGGTAGTTTAGTTTAGGCTAGGATTTTTTTTATTTTGGTGTTTTTTTTTTTTATTTTGATAGGGCTATTAGATTAGGTGTAATTAGTTTAAATATCTGTAATTTGTTTATTATTTTCTGTAATTTAGTGTTTTGTTTTTTTTGTACTTTAGCTAATTTAATTTAGGTAATTGTATTTAATTTAGTAAATGTATTTAATTGTAGTGTAGTGTTAGGTGTTGTAACTTAGGTTAGGTTTTATTTTACAGGTAAATTTGTATTTATTTTAGCTGGGTAGCAACTATTTAGTAACTATTGTACCTAGTTAAAATAAATACAAACTTGCCTGTAAAATAAAAATAAACCCTAAGCTAGCTACAATGTAACTATTAGTTATATTGTAGCTAGCTTAGGGTTTATTTTATAGGTAAGTATTTAGTTTTAAATAGGAATAATGTAGTTAATGATAGTAAGGGTTAGACTTAGGTTTAGGGGTTAATAAATTTAGTATAGTGGCGGCGATGTTGGGAGTGGCAGATTAGGGGTTAATAAGTGTAGGTAGGTGGTGGCAATGTTAGGGACGGCAGATTAGGGGTTAATAATATTTAACTAATGTTTGCGAGGCGGGAGTGCGGCGGTTTAGGGGTTAATATGTTTATTTTGGGGGCGGCAGATTAGGGGTTAATAAGTGTAGGTAGGTTGCGGCGACATTGGGGGCGGTAGATTAGGGGTTAATAAATATAATGTAGGTGTTGGCGATGTTGGGGGCAGCAGATTAGGGGTTCATAAATATAATGTAGGTGGCTGCGGTGTCCAGAGTGGCTGATTAGGGGTTAAAAATGTTATTTTAGTGTTTGCGATGCGGGAGGGCCTCGGTTTAGGGGTTAATAGGTAGTTTATGGGTGTTAGTGTACTTTTTAGCACTTTAGTTATGAGTTTTATGTTACGGCGTTGTACCATAAAACTCTTAACTACTGACTTTTAAATGCGTTAGGACTCTTGACGGGGTAGGGTGTACCGCTCACTTTTTGGCCTCCCAGGACAGACTCGTAATACCGGCGCTATGGAAGTCCCATAGAAAAAAGACTTTACGAAGTTTACGTAAGTCGTTTTGCGGTAAGGCCAAAGAAGTGTGCGATGCCCCTAAACCTTCAAGACTCGTAATAGCAGCGGTAGTGAAAAAGCAGTGTTAGGACCTGTTAATGCTGCTTTTTCAGCCTAACGCACAACTCGTAATCTAGCCAATTGTTTTTTCGATCATAAACTCATAACTGGAACTGTTATGATATCTACCAAAGACCTGGACAATACAAACTTCAAGAAAAGTTTCTATTTCTTTCAATGTTTCTCATTGTATTGTACTCACTCCTTATTTTTGTCAATTTCAGTTAGAAGTCCACGGGTCCGACACACTCGGTCCACATTATGCCACCGTCTATCCCTGATTTCACAGATTGTAGGTTCAGTAAGGGGAGACATGTCGTATCCACAGTCAGCTGTGCTATAGTTTCAGAGGTAGGTAGGAAAGTATCTCTCACCCCTGGTAGTGTCATTGCTCCTGAGATCGCCATCTCTGTGGGTCTGAGTCCCGTTTACAAGGCTAGAACATTATCTGGGGCTTTATATGTGCCTCTCTGCATCTCCAAGTTATCAGCTCCCTTCCATGCTGCTAGTACGCTCTCTTTGAGTCATGAGAAATGATTACATAGTAGACAGTCCAGTGCAAAGTTGAATTTAAAGGCATCATCATATAGCTTTAAGAATAAAGTGTTGAAAAGTTAGTGTTCTTCGGCATATAAAGCTGTTTAGCCTGACTCATCAAGAAAGTGAGGGAGGAAGATGAAGGTCCAGGCCATTACTAGGCCTCTGCTGCATACCTCATCGTTTCAGGTCTGCCGGGCCAAAATCTTATATAGAAGTTGTACAAGTCTGCTCCCCAAGTATTAATCTTTCCCACATCACTTGTGAAAAACATGGATTGTGGGACTGATGAGCAACAAACAGCAGATTTATCAGCTCCATTGTTCAACCGTAACTAAAAAGCAGCCATTTTGATCACTGGTCGGACACAACCCCCCCCCCCCCCCTTTATTGATCAGTTTTAAAAAAGTTTTAAAGATTGGTTTATTTTGGTGCTGTCAAAGTGCTATACTAAGCGCCTCCGGCCTCCGGCCTCCAGCCGCCTACAGCACTGCTCATTTTTTTAAAATCAGGTGATGTTTCCACCTCTTAGCCAATAGCCTTGCTAGTTGTGTCTAACTCTGAAACTCTCTTCACTTCTTCTACTCACTTCTCAGCTGTCTCTTCACTTCTACTACTGCTCAGCTCTGTCTCTCCACTTCTTTACTGCTCAGCTCAGTCTCTCCACTTCTTCTACTGCTCAGCTGTCTCTTCACTTCTTTACTGCTCAGCTCAGTCTCTCCACTTCTTCTACTGCTCAGCTCTGTCTCTCCACTTCTTTACTGCTCAGCTCAGTCTCTCCACTTCTTCTACTGCTCAGCTCTGTCTCTCCACTTCTTCTACTGCTCAGCTCTGTCTCTCCACTTCTTCTACTGCTCAGCTCTGTCTCTTCACTTCTTCTACTGCTCAGCTCTGTCTCTCCACTTCTTTACTGCTCAGCTCAGTCTCTCCCCTTCTTCTACTGCTCAGCTCTGTCTCTTCCCTTCTTCTACTGCACAGATCTGTCTCTCCACTTCTTCTACTGCTCAGCTCTGTCTCTCCACTTCTTCTACTGCACAGCTCTGTCTCTCCACTTCTTCTACTGCACAGATCTGTCTCTCCACTTCTTCTACTGCTCAGCTCTGTCTCTTCACTTCTTCTACTGCTCAGCTCTGTCTCTCCATTTCTTTACTGCTCAGCTCTGTCTCTCCACTTCTTCTACTGCTCAGCTCTGTCTCACCACTTCTTTACTGCACAGCTCTGTCTCTTCCCTTCTTCTACTGCTCAGTTCTGTCTCTCCACTTCTTCTACTGCTCAGCTCTGTCTCTTCACTTCTTTACTGCTCACCTCTTTCTCTCCACTTCTTCTACTGCTCAGCTCTGTCTCTTCACTTCTTTACTGCTCAGCTCTTTCTCTCCACTTCTTCTACTGCTCAGCTCTGTCTCTTCACTTCTTCTACTGCTCAGCTCTGTCTCTTCACTTCTTCTACTGCTCAGCTATCTCTTCACTTCTTCTACTGCTCAGCTATCTCTTCACTTCTTCTACTGCTCAGCTCTGTCTCTTCACGTCTTCTACTGCTCAGCTCTGTCTCTTCACTTCTTCTACTGCTCACCTCTGTCTCTTCACTTCTTCTACTGCTCAGCTCTGTCTCTTCACTTCTTCTACTGTTCAGCTCTGTCTCTTCACGTCTTCTACTGCTCAGCTCTGTCTCTTCACTTCTTCTACTGCTCACCTCTGTCTCTTCACTTCTTCTACTGCTCAGCTCTGTCTCTTCACTTCTTCTACTGCTCAGCTCTGTCTCTTCACTTCTTCTACTGCTCAGCTCTGTCTCTTCACTTCTTCTACTGCTCAGCTCTGTCACTCCACTTCTTCTACTGCTCAGCTCTGTCACTCCACTTCTTCTACTGCTCAGCTCTGTCTCTCCACTTCTTTACTGCTCAGCTCTTTCTCTCCACTTCTTCTACTGCTCAGCTCTGTCTCTTCACTTCTTCTACTGTTCAGCTCCGTCTCTCCACTTCTTCTACTGCTCAGCTCTGTCTCTTCACTTCTTCTACTGCTCAGCTCTGTCTCTTCACTTCTTCTACTGCTCAGCTCTGTCTCTTCACTTCTTCTACTGCTCAGCTCTGTCTCTTCACTTCTTCTACTGTTCAGCTCTGTCTCTCCACTTCTTCTACTGCTCAGCTCTGTCTCTTCACTTCTTCTACTGCTCAGTTCTGTCTCTTCACTTCTTCTACTGCTCAGCTCTGTCTCTCCACTTCTTCTACTGCACAGATCTGTCTCTCCACTTCTTTACTGCTCAGCTCTGTCTCTCCACTTCTTTACTGCTCAGCTCTGTCTCTTCACTTCTTCTACTGCTCAGCTCTGTCTCTCCACTTCTTCTACTGCTCAGCTCTGTCTCTTCACTTCTTCTACTGCTCAGCTCTGTCTCTTCCCTTCTTCTACTGCTCAGCTCTGTCTCTTCACTTCTTCTACTGCTCAGCTCTGTCTCTTCACTTCTTCTACTGCTCAGCTCTGTCTCTTCACTTCTTCTACTGCTCAGCTCTGTCTCTCCACTTCTTTACTGCTCAGCTCTGTCTCTTCACTTCTTCTACTGCTCAGCTCTGTCTCTTCCCTTCTTCTACTGCTCAGCTCTGTCTCTTCACTTCTTCTACTGCTCAGCTCTGTCTCTTCACTTCTTCTACTGCTCAGCTCTGTCTCTTCACTTCTTCTACTGCTCAGCTCTGTCTCTTCACTTCTTCTACTCACTGCTCAGCTCTGTCTCTTCACTTCTTTTACTGCTCAGCTCTGCCTTTCACTTCTTCTACTGCTCAGCTCTGCCTTTCACTTCTTCTACTGCTCAGCTCTGTCTCTTCACTTCTTCTACTGCTCACCTCTGTCTCTTCACTTCTTCTACTGCTCAGCTCTGTCTCTTCACTTCTTCTACTGCTCAGCTCTGTCTCTTCACTTCTTCTACTGCTCAGCTCTGTCTCTTCACTTCTTCTACTGCTCAGCTCTGTCTCTTCACTTCTTCTACTGCTCACCTCTGTCTCTTCACTTCTTCTACTGCTCACCTCTGTCTCTTCACTTCTTCTACTGTTCAGCTCTGTCTCTTCACTTCTTCTACTGTTCAGCTCTGTCTCTTCACTTCTTCTACTGCTCAGCTCTGTCTCTTCACTTCTTCTACTGCTCAGCTCTGTCTCTTCACTTCTTCTACTGCTCAGCTCTGTCTCTTCACTTCTTCTACTGCTCAGCTCTGTCTCTCCACTTCTTCTACTGCTCAGCTCTGTCTCTTCACTTCTTCTACTGCTCAGCTCTGTCTCTTCACTTCTTCTACTGCTCAGCTCTGTCTCTTCACTTCTTCTACTGCTCAGCTCTGTCTCTTCACTTCTTCTACTGCTCAGCTCTGTCTCTTCACTTCTTCTACTGCTCAGCTCTGTCTCTTCACTTCTTCTACTGCTCACCTCTGTCTCTTCACTTCTTCTACTGCTCACCTCTGTCTCTTCACTTCTTCTAATGCTCACCTCTGTCTCTTCACTTCTTCTAATGCTCACCTCTGTCTCTTCACTTCTTCTACTGCTCAGCTCTGTCTCTTCACTTCTTCTACTGCTCAGCTCTGTCTCTTCACTTCTTCTACTGCTCAGCTCTGTCTCTTCACTTCTTCTACTGTTCAGCTCTGTTTCTTCACTTCTTCTACTGCTCAGCTCTGTCTCTTCACTTCTTCTACTGCTCAGTTCTGTCTCTTCACTTCTTCTACTGCTCAGCTCTGTCTCTTCACTTCTTCTACTGCTCAGCTCTGTCTCTCCACTTCTTCTACTGCTCAGCTCTGTCTCTTCACTTCTTCTACTGCTCAGCTCAGTCTCTTCGCTTTTTCTACTGCTCAGCTCTGTCTCTCCACTTCTTCTACTGCTCAGCTCTGTCTCTTCACTTCTTCTACTGCTCAGCTCTGCCTTTCACTTCTTCTACTGCTCAGCTCTGTCTCTTCACTTCTTCTACTGCTCAGCTCTGTCTCTTCACTTCTTCTACTGCTCAGCTCTGTCTCTTCACTTCTTCTACTGTTCAGATCTGTCTCTTCACTTCTTCTACTGCTCAGCTCTGTCTCTTCACTTCTTCTACTGCTCAGCTCTGTCTCTCCACTTCTTCTACTGCTCAGCTCTGTCTCTCCACTTCTTCTACTGCTCAGCTCTGTCTCTTCACTTCTTCTACTGCTCAGCTCTGCCTTTCACTTCTTCTACTGCTCAGCTCTGTCTCTTCACTTCTTCTACTGCTCAGCTCTGTCTCTTCACTTCTTCTACTGCTCAGCTCTGTCTCTTCACTTCTTCTACTGTTCAGATCTGTCTCTTCACTTCTTCTACTGCTCAGCTCTGTCTCTTCACTTCTTCTACTGCTCAGCTCTGTCTCTCCACTTCTTCTACTGCTCAGTTCTGTCTCTTCACTTCTTCTACTGCTCAGCTCTGTCTCTTCACTTCTTCTACTGCTCAGCTCTGTCTCTTCACTTCTTCTACTGCTCAGCTCTGTCTCTTCACTTCTTCTACTGCTCACCTCTGTCTCTTCACTTCTTCTACTGCTCAGCTCTGTCTCTTCACTTCTTCTACTGCTCAGCTCTGTCTCTTCACTTCTTCTACTGCTCAGCTCTGTCTCTTCACTTCTTCTACTGCTCACCTCTGTCTCTTCACTTCTTCTACTGCTCACCTCTGTCTCTTCACTTCTTCTAATGCTCACCTCTGTCTCTTCACTTCTTCTAATGCTCACCTCTGTCTCTTCACTTCTTCTACTGCTCAGCTCTGTCTCTTCACTTCTTCTACTGCTCAGCTCTGTCTCTTCACTTCTTCTACTGCTCAGCTCTGTCTCTTCACTTCTTCTACTGTTCAGCTCTGTCTCTTCACTTCTTCTACTGCTCAGCTCTGTCTCTTCACTTCTTCTACTGCTCAGTTCTGTCTCTTCACTTCTTCTACTGCTCAGCTCTGTCTCTTCACTTCTTCTACTGCTCAGCTCTGTCTCTCCACTTCTTCTACTGCTCAGCTCTGTCTCTTCACTTCTTCTACTGCTCAGCTCAGTCTCTTCGCTTTTTCTACTGCTCAGCTCTTTCTCTCCACTTCTTCTACTGCTCAGCTCTGTCTCTTCACTTCTTCTACTGCTCAGCTCTGCCTTTCACTTCTTCTACTGCTCAGCTCTGTCTCTTCACTTCTTCTACTGCTCAGCTCTGTCTCTTCACTTCTTCTACTGCTCAGCTCTGTCTCTTCACTTCTTCTACTGTTCAGATCTGTCTCTTCACTTCTTCTACTGCTCAGCTGTCTCTTCACTTCTTCTACTGCTCAGCTCTGTCTCTCCACTTCTTCTACTGCTCAGTTCTGTCTCTTCACTTCTTCTACTGTTCAGCTCTGTCTCTTCACTTCTTCTACTGCTCAGCTCTGTCTCTTCACTTCTTCTACTGCTCACCTCTGTCTCTTCACTTCTTCTACTGCTTAGCTCTGCCTTTCACTTCTTCTACTGCTCAGCTCTGTCTCTTCACTTCTTCTACTGTTCAGATCTGTCTCTTCACTTCTTCTACTGCTCACCTCTGTCTCTTCACTTCTTCTACTGCTCAGCTCTGTCTCTTCACTTCTTCTACTGCTCAGCTCTGTCTCTTCACTTCTTCTACTGCTCAGCTCTGTCTCTTCACTTCTTCTACTGCTCACCTCTGTCTCTTCACTTCTTCTACTGTTCAGCTTTGTCTCTTCACTTCTTCTACTGCTCAGCTCTGTCTCTTCACTTCTTCTACTGCTCAGCTCTGTCTCTTCACTTCTTCTACTGCTCAGCTCTGTCTCTTCACTTCTTCTACTGTTCAGCTCTGTCTCTTCACTTCTTCTACTGCTCAGCTCTGTCTCTTCACTTCTTCTACTGCTCAGCTCTGTCTCTTCACTTCTTCTACTGCTCAGCTCTGTCTCTTCACTTCTTCTACTGCTCAGCTCTGTCTCTTCACTTCTTCTACTGCTCAGCTTTGTCTCTTCACTTCTTCTACTGCTCAGCTCTGTCTCTTCACTTCTTCTACTGCTCAGCTCTGTCTCTTCACTTCTTCTACTGCTCAGCTCTGTCTCTTCAGTTCTACTACTGCTCAGCTCTGTCTCTTCACTTCTTCTACTGCTCAGTTCTGTCTCTTCACTTCTTCTACTGCTCAGCTGTCTCTTCACTTCTTCTACTGCTCAGCTGTCTCTTCACTTCTTCTACTGCTCAGCTGTCTCTTCACTTCTTCTACTGCTCAGCTCTGTCTCTTCACTTCTTCTACTGCTCAGCTCTGTCTCTTCACTTCTTCTACTGCTCAGTTCTGTCTCTTCACTTCTTCTACTGCTCAGCTGTCTCTTCACTTCTTCTACTGCTCAGCTCTGTCTCTTCACTTCTTCTACTGCTCAGCTCTGTCTCTTCACTTCTTCTACTGCTCAGCTCTGTCTCTTCACTTCTTCTACTGTTCAGCTCTGTCTCTTCACTTCTTCTACTCACTTCTCAGCTGTCTCTTCACTTCTACTACTGCTCAGCTCTGTCTCTCCACTTCTTTACTGCTCAGCTCAGTCTCTCCACTTCTACTGCTCAGCTCTGTCTCTCCACTTCTTTACTGCTCAGCTCAGTCTCTCCACTTCTCCTACTGCTCAGCTCAGTCTCTCCACTTCTTCTACTGCTCAGCTCTGTCTCTTCACTTCTTCTACTGCTCAGCTCTGTCTCTCCACTTCTTCTACTGCACAGATCTGTCACTCCACTTCTTCTACTGCTCAGCTCTGTCTCTCCATTTCTTTACTGCTCAGCTCTGTCTCTCCACTTCTTCTACTGCACAGATCTGTCTCTCCACATCTTCTACTGCACAGATCTGTCTCTCCACTTCTTCTACTGCACAGATCTGTCTCTCCACTTCTACTACTGCTCACCTCTGTCTCTCCATTTCTTTACTGCTCAGCTCTGTCTCTCCACTTCTTCTACTGCTCAGATCTGTCTCTCCACTTCTTCTACTGCTCAGCTCTGTCTCTCCACATCTTCTACTGCACAGATCTGTCTCTCCACATCTTCTACTGCACAGATCTGTCTCTCCACTTCTTCTACTGCACAGATCTGTCTCTCCACTTCTTCTACTGCTCAGCTCTGTCTCTCCCCTTCTTCTACTGCTCAGCTCTGTCTCTTCCCTTCTTCTACTGCACAGATCTGTCTCTCCACTTCTTCTACTGCACAGATCTGTCTCTCCACTTCTTCTACTGCACAGCTCTGTCTCTCCCCTTCTTCTACTGCTCAGCTCTGTCTCTTCCCTTCTTCTACTGCACAGATCTGTCTCTCCACTTCTTCTACTGCTCAGCTCTGTCTCTCCACTTCTTCTACTGCACAGATCTGTCTCTCCACTTCTTCTACTGCTCAGCTCTGTCTCTTCACTTCTTCTACTGCTCACCTCTGTCTCTCCATTTCTTTACTGCTCAGCTCTGTCTCTCCACTTCTTTACTGCACAGCTCTGTCTCTTCCCTTCTTCTACTGCTCAGTTCTGTCTCTCCACTTCTTCTACTGCTCAGCTCTGTCTCTTCACTTCTTTACTGCTCACCTCTTTCTCTCCACTTCTTCTACTGCTCAGCTCTGTCTCTTCACTTCTTTACTGCTCAGCTCTTTCTCTCCACTTCTTCTACTGCTCAGCTCTGTCTCTCCACTTCTTCTACTGCTCAGCTCTGTCTCTCCACATCTTCTACTGCAAAGATCTGTCTCTCCACATCTTCTACTGCACAGATCTGTCTCTCCACTTCTTCTACTGCACAGATCTGTCTCTCCACTTCTTCTACTGCTCAGCTCTGTCTCTCCCCTTCTTCTACTGCTCAGCTCTGTCTCTTCCCTTCTTCTACTGCACAGATCTGTCTCTCCACTTCTTCTACTGCACAGATCTGTCTCTCCACTTCTTCTACTGCACAGATCTGTCTCTCCCCGTCTTCTACTGCTCAGCTCTGTCTCTTCCCTTCTTCTACTGCACAGATCTGTCTCTCCACTTCTTCTACTGCTCAGCTCTGTCTCTCCACTTCTTCTACTGCTCAGCTCTGTCTCTTCACTTCTTCTACTGCTCACCTCTGTCTCTCCATTTCTTTACTGCTCAGCTCTGTCTCTCCACTTCTTTACTGCACAGCTCTGTCTCTTCCCTTCTTCTACTGCTCAGTTCTGTCTCTCCACTTCTTCTACTGCTCAGCTCTGTCTCTTCACTTCTTTACTGCTCACCTCTTTCTCTCCACTTCTTCTACTGCTCAGCTCTGTCTCTTCACTTCTTTACTGCTCAGCTCTTTCTCTCCACTTCTTCTACTGCTCAGCTCTGTCTCTTCACTTCTTCTACTGCTCAGCTCTGTCTCTTCACTTCTTCTACTGCTCAGCTCTGTCTCTTCACTTCTTCTACTGCTCAGCTCTGTCTCTTCACTTCTTATACTGCTCAGCTCTGTCTCTCCACTTCTTCTACTGCTCAGCTCTTTCTCTCCACTTCTTCTACTGCTCAGCTCTGTCTCTCCACTTCTTCTACTGCTCAGCTCTGTCTCTTCACTTCTTCTACTGCTCAGCTCTGTCTCTTCACTTCTTCGACTGCTCAGCTCTGTCTCTTCACTTCTTCGACTGCTCAGCTCTGTCTCTTCACTTCTTCTACTGCTCAGCTCTGTCTCTTCACTTCTTCTACTGTTCAGCTCTGTCTCTCCACTTCTTCTACTGCTCAGCTCTGTCTCTTCACTTCTTCTACTGCTCAGTTCTATCTCTTCACTTCTTCTACTGCTCAGCTCTGTCTCTCCACTTCTTCTACTGCACAGATCTGTCTCTCCACTTCTTTACTGCTCAGCTCTGTCTCTTCACTTCTTCTACTGCTCAGCGCTGTCTCTTCCCTTCTTCTACTGCTCAGCTCTGTCTCTTCACTTCTTCTACTGCTCAGCTCTGTCTCTTCACTTCTTCTACTGCTCACCTCTGTCTCTTCACTTCTTCTACTGCTCAGCTCTGCCTTTCACTTCTTCTACTGCTCAGCTCTGTCTCTTCACTTCTTCTACTGCTCAGCTCTGTCTCTTCACTTCTTCTACTGCTCAGTTCTGTCTCTTCACTTCTTCTACTGCTCAGCTCTGTCTCTTCACTTCTTCTACTGCTCAGCTCTGTCTCTCCACTTCTTCTACTGCTCAGCTCTGTCTCTTAACTTCTTCTACTGCTCAGCTCTGTCTCTTCACTTCTTCTACTGCACAGATCTGTCTCTTCACTTCTTCTACTGCTCAGCTCTGTCTCTTCACTTCTTCTACTGCTCAGCTCTGTCTCTTCACTTCTTCTACTGTTCAGCTCTGTCTCTTCACTTCTTCTACTGCTCAGCTCTGTCTCTTCACTTCTTCTACTGCTCAGCTCTGTCTCTCCACTTCTTCTACTGCTCAGTTCTGTCTCTTCACTTCTTCTACTGTTCAGCTCTGTCTCTTCACTTCTTCTACTGCTCAGCTCTGTCTCTCCACTTCTTCTACTGCTCAGCTCTGTCTCTTCACTTCTTCTACTGCTCACCTCTGTCTCTTCACTTCTTCTACTGCTCAGCTCTGCCTTTCACTTCTTCTACTGCTCAGCTCTGTCTCTTCACTTCTTCTACTGTTCAGATCTGTCTCTTCACTTCTTCTACTGCTCACCTCTGTCTCTTCACTTCTTCTACTGCTCAGCTCTGTCTCTTCACTTCTTCTACTGCTCAGCTCTGTCTCTTCACTTCTTCTACTGCTCACCTCTGTCTCTTCACTTCTTCTACTGTTCAGCTTTGTCTTTTCACTTCTTCTACTGCTCAGCTCTGTCTCTTCACTTCTTCTACTGCTCAGCTCTGTCTCTCCACTTCTTCTACTGCACAGATCTGTCACTCCACTTCTTCTACTGCTCAGCTCTGTCTCTCCATTTCTTTACTGCTCAGCTCTGTCTCTCCACTTCTTCTACTGCACAGATCTGTCTCTCCACATCTTCTACTGCACAGATCTGTCTCTCCACTTCTTCTACTGCACAGATCTGTCTCTCCACTTCTACTACTGCTCACCTCTGTCTCTCCATTTCTTTACTGCTCAGCTCTGTCTCTCCACTTCTTCTACTGCTCAGATCTGTCTCTCCACTTCTTCTACTGCTCAGCTCTGTCTCTCCACATCTTCTACTGCACAGATCTGTCTCTCCACATCTTCTACTGCACAGATCTGTCTCTCCACTTCTTCTACTGCACAGATCTGTCTCTCCACTTCTTCTACTGCTCAGCTCTGTCTCTCCCCTTCTTCTACTGCTCAGCTCTGTCTCTTCCCTTCTTCTACTGCACAGATCTGTCTCTCCACTTCTTCTACTGCACAGATCTGTCTCTCCACTTCTTCTACTGCACAGCTCTGTCTCTCCCCTTCTTCTACTGCTCAGCTCTGTCTCTTCCCTTCTTCTACTGCACAGATCTGTCTCTCCACTTCTTCTACTGCTCAGCTCTGTCTCTCCACTTCTTCTACTGCACAGATCTGTCTCTCCACTTCTTCTACTGCTCAGCTCTGTCTCTTCACTTCTTCTACTGCTCACCTCTGTCTCTCCATTTCTTTACTGCTCAGCTCTGTCTCTCCACTTCTTTACTGCACAGCTCTGTCTCTTCCCTTCTTCTACTGCTCAGTTCTGTCTCTCCACTTCTTCTACTGCTCAGCTCTGTCTCTTCACTTCTTTACTGCTCACCTCTTTCTCTCCACTTCTTCTACTGCTCAGCTCTGTCTCTTCACTTCTTTACTGCTCAGCTCTTTCTCTCCACTTCTTCTACTGCTCAGCTCTGTCTCTCCACTTCTTCTACTGCTCAGCTCTGTCTCTCCACATCTTCTACTGCAAAGATCTGTCTCTCCACATCTTCTACTGCACAGATCTGTCTCTCCACTTCTTCTACTGCACAGATCTGTCTCTCCCAGCTCTGTCTCTCCCCTTCTTCTACTGCTCAGCTCTGTCTCTTCCCTTCTTCTACTGCACAGATCTGTCTCTCCACTTCTTCTACTGCACAGATCTGTCTCTCCACTTCTTCTACTGCACAGATCTGTCTCTCCCTTCTTCTACTGCTCAGCTCTGTCTCTTCCCTTCTTCTACTGCACAGATCTGTCTCTCCCTTCTTCTACTGCTCAGCTCTGTCTCTTCCACTTCTTCTACTGCACAGCTCTGTCTCTCCACTTCTTCTACTGCTCAGCTCTGTCTCTCCACTTCTTCTACTGCTCAGCTCTGTCTCTCCACTTCTTCTACTGCTCAGCTCTGTCTCTTCCACTTCTTCTACTGCCCAGCTCTTTCTCTCAACTTCTTCTACTGCTTAGCTCTGTCTCTTCCACTTCTTCTACTGCTCAGCTCTGTCTCTTCACTTCTTCTACTGCTCAGCTCTGTCTCTTCACTTCTTCTACTGCTCAGCTCTGTCTCTCCACTTCTTCTACTGCTCAGCTCTGTCTCTTCACTTCTTCTACTGCTCAGCTCTGTCTCTTCACTTCTTCTACTGCTCAGCTCTGTCTCTTCACTTCTTCTACTGCTCAGCTCTGTCTCTTCCACTTCTTCTACTGCTCAGCTCTGTCTCTTCACTTCTTCTACTGATCAGCTCTGTCTCTTCACTTCTTCTACTGCTCAGCTCTGTCTCTTCACTTCTTCTACTGCTCAGCTCTGTCTCTTCACTTCTTCTACTGCTCAGCTCTGTCTCTTCACTTCTTCTACTGCTCAGCTCTGTCTCTTCACTTCTTCTACTGCTCAGCTCTGTCTCTTCACTTCTTCTACTGCTCAGCTCTGTCTCTTCACTTCTTCTACTGCTCAGCTCTGTCTCTTCACTTCTTCTACTGCTCAGCTCTGTCTCTTCACTTCTTCTACTGCTCAGCTCTGTCTCTTCACTTCTTCTACTGCTCAGCTCTGTCTCTTCACTTCTTCTACTGCTCAGCTCTGTCTCTTCACTTCTTCTACTGCTCAGATCTGTCTCTTCACTTCTTCTACTGCTCAGCTCTGTCTCTTCACTTCTTCTACTGCTCAGCTCTGTCTCTTCACTTCTTCTACTGTTCAGCTCTGTCTCTTCACTTCTTCTACTGCTCAGCTCTGTCTCTTCACTTCTTCTACTGCTCAGCTCTGTCTCTTCACTTCTTCTACTGCTCAGCTCTGTCTCTTCACTTCTTCTACTGCTCAGCTCTGTCTCTTCACTTCTTCTACTGCTCAGCTCTGTCTCTTCACTTCTTCTACTGCTCAGCTCTGTCTCTTCACTTCTTCTACTGCTCACCTCTGTCTCTTCACTTCTTCTACTGCTCAGCTCTGTCTCTTCACTTCTTCTACTGCTCAGCTCTGTCTCTTCACTTCTTCTACTGCTCAGCTCTGTCTCTTCACTTCTTCTACTGCTCAGCTCTGTCTCTTCACTTCTTCTACTGCTCAGCTCTGTCTCTTCACTTCTTCTACTGCTCAGCTCTGTCTCTTCACTTCTTCTACTGCTCAGCTCTGTCTCTTCACTTCTTCTACTGCTCAGCTCTGTCTCTTCACTTCTTCTACTGCTCAGCTCTGTCTCTTCACTTCTTCTACTGCTCAGCTCTGTCTCTTCACTTCTTCTACTGCTCAGCTCTGTCTCTTCACTTCTTCTACTGCTCAGCTCTGTCTCTTCACTTCTTCTACTGCTCAGCCCTGTCTCTTCACTTCTTCTACTGCTCAGCTCTGTCTCTTCACTTCTTCTACTGCTCAGCTCTGTCTCTTCACTTCTTCTACTGCTCAGTTCTGTCTCTTCACTTCTTCTACTGCTCAGCTCTGTCTCTTCACTTCTTCTACTGCTCAGCTTTGTCTCTTCACTTCTTCTACTGCTCAGCTCTGTCTCTTCACTTCTTCTACTGCTCAGCTCTGTCACTTCACTTCTTCTACTGCTCAGCTCTGTCTCTTCAGTTCTTCTACTGCTCAGCTCTGTCTCTTCACTTCTTCTACTGCTCAGTTCTGTCTCTTCACTTCTTCTACTGCTCAGCTGTCTCTTCACTTCTTCTACTGCTCAGCTGTCTCTTCACTTCTTCTACTGCTCAGCTGTCTCTTCACTTCTTCTACTGCTCAGCTGTCTCTTCACTTCTTCTACTGCTCAGCTCTGTCTCTTCACTTCTTCTACTGCTCAGCTCTGTCTCTTCACTTCTTCTACTGCTCAGTTCTGTCTCTTCACTTCTTCTACTGCTCAGCTGTCTCTTCACTTCTTCTACTGCTCAGCTCTGTCTCTTCACTTCTTCTACTGCTCAGCTCTGTCTCTTCACTTCTTCTACTGCTCAGCTCTGTCTCTTCACTTCTTCTACTGTTCAGCTCTGTCTCTTCACTTCTTCTACTGCTCACCTCTGTCTCTTCACTTCTTCTACTGCTCAGCTCTGTCTCTTCACTTCTTCTACTGCTCAGCTCTGTCTCTTCACTTCTTCTACTGCTCAGTCTATCTCTTCACTTCTTCTACTGCTCAGCTCTGTCTCTTCACTTCTTCTACTGCTCAGCTCTGTCTCCTCACTTCTTCTACTGCTCAGCTCTGTGTCTTCACTTCGTCTACTGCTCAGCTCTGTCTCTTCACTTCTTCTACTGCTCAGCTCTGTCTCTTCACTTCTTCTACTGTTCAGCTCTGTCTCTTCACTTCTTCTACTGCTCAGCTCTGTCTCTTCACTTCTTCTACTGCTCAGCTCTGTCTCTTCACTTCTTCTACTGCTCAGCTCTGTCTCTTCACTTCTTCTACTCACTGCTCACCTCTGTCTCTTCACTTCTTCTACTCACTGCTCAGCTCTGTCTCTTCACTTCTTCTACTGCTCAGCTCTGTCTCTTCACTTCTTCTACTGCTCAGCTCTGTCTCTTCATTTCTTCTACTGCTCAGCTCTGTCTCTTCACTTCTTCTACTGCTCACCTCTGTCTCTCCACTTCTTCTACTGCTCAGCTCTGTCTCTTTACTTCTTCTACTGCTCAGCTCTGTCTCTTCACTTCTTCTACTGTTCAGCTCTGTCTCTTCACTTCTTTACTGCTCAGCTCTGTCTCTTCAATTCTTCTACAACTCATTGGTTGACTCTGTCACTCCAATTGCTAATGCTGAAGTAAGCTCTGACTCTCCACACGCTTGATTTTGCTCACCTCAGTCTCTCCACACATTTGACATTGCTTAGCTCTGTCTCTCCACTCATTCAATGCTGCTCTGTCTCTCCAGTCTCCATTCGCTTTATGCTGCTCTGTCTCTTCACTCACTTCTCACAAGCTGCTCGTCTCTACTCCTGCTCCCACTCCAATCAGAGAGCAGCAAAAATATGTGCAGAGTGAACAAATGATGAAACAAATGGGACAATACAGTTAAATCGGGAGGTCTCTTCACCCTAGTATATGACCCTGCTTTTCTCTAGTCTATGTTTTTTGGATTCCGAGTTATAATTGTTTTTGCCAGCAAGTTGCATGGCCATAGCCTGTCCCTGAATATTCTCAGCAGATTAAACTTTGTACTGTATTGCCCAGAAGTTGCCAACCTCAGCCTATCCTGACAAAGCCTCTGCTCACTGCTAATTGGCAGTCTCATCTACGGATTATATACAGTCTCTTCTCAGCCACTGGGTCCTTACCTAGGCGGACACTTTTTTATGACAAAGGGGTTACCTGTAATAGTACCCCTTTTAATTTAAACTGCCTTGAATTTATCTTTTCCTATTTTATTGCCGAGGCCAAAAGAACCTGTTAAGGCTGACTCCATCTTTGACTCCAGACCAAGTGGATAATTTATGGACTCCAATTTTGTTTTTACCCTTGGTATTCTATTCCAAGAGAAGGTGTGGCCTATTCACCTTTATGTTGTGGATGGCAGTTCCCTGTGGTGTGGACCCATGCTCTTGAAACCATTGCGATTCAAGACCTTCCTTTGGAACAACATCAGTCTGAGCTTGTATAATTTGTTGTTGTTTCCCCTGTAACAAGCTTCATTACCTCAAGGGGTATGCCAATTAAAATCTTAAAAAAAGATTCATCTAACGCTTCACCTCTTTAATCAAATATAACTCTATAATTAAACTTACTTCTCATTCTCTTGGAACTTTTTTTTTTTAAAGCATAGCTAGGTAGGAATAGCAGCAGTAATACAATAATGGAAGCTAGCTGCTGATTAGTGGCTACACACATGTCTCTCGTCATTTTCTCACTGGATGTTTACAGCTAGCTCCCAGTAGCGCATTGCTGCTCTGTAGCTGACTAGAAGTGCTTAAAGGGACAGTCTAGTCATAAATAAACTTTCATGATTAACCCTTTAATGACCACAGCACTTTTCCATTTTCTGACCGTTTGGGACCAAGGCTATTTTTACATTTCTGCGGTGTTTGTGTTTAGCTGTAATTTTCCTCTTACTCGTTTACTGTACCCACACATATTATATATCGTTTTTCTCACCATTAAATGGACTTTCTAAAGATACCATTATTTTCATCATATCTTATAATTTACTATAAAATATTTTATAAAATATGAGGAAAAAATGGAAAAAAACACACTTTTTCTAACTTTGACCCCCAAAATCTGTTACACATCTACAACCACCAAAAAACACCCATGCTAAATAATTTCTAATTTTTGTCCTGAGTTTAGAAATACCCAATGTTTACATGTTCTTTGCTTTTTTTGTAAGTTATAGGGCCATAAATACAAGTAGCACTTTGCTATTTCCAAACCATTTTTTTTCAAAACTAGCGCTAGTTACATTAGAACACTAATATCTTTCAGGAATCTCTGAATATCCATTGACATGTAAATATTTTTTTTTAGAAGACATCCCAAAGTATTGATCTAGGCCCATTTTGGTATATTTCATGCCACCATTTCACCGCCAAATGCGATCAAATACAAAAAATCGTTCACTTTTTCACAAATTGTTTCACAAACTTTTGGTTTCTCACTGAAATTATTTACAAACAGCTTGTGCAATTATGGCATAAATGGTTGTAAATTCTTCTCTGGGATCCCCTTTGTTCAGAAATAGCAGACATATATGGCTTTGGCGTTGCTTTTTTGGTAATTAGAAGGCCACTAAATGCCACTGCGCACCACACATGTATTATGCCCAGCAGTGAAGGGGTTAATTAGGTAGCCTGTATGGAGCTTTTTGGGGTAATTTTAGCTTTAGTGTAGTGTAGTAGACAACCCCAAGTATTGATATAGGCCCATTTTGGTATATTTCATGCCACCATTTCACCGTAAATGCGATCAAATTAAAAAAAAACGTTGAATTTTTCACAATTTTAGGTTTCTCACTGAAATCATTTACAAACAGCTTGTGCAATTATGGCACAAATGGTTGTAAATGCTTCTCTGGGATCCCCTTTATTCAGAAATAGCAGACATATATGGCTTTGGCGTTGCTTTTTGGTAATTAGAAGGCCACTAAATGCCGCTGCACATCACACGTGTATTATGGCTAGCAGTGAAGGGGTTAATTATGTAGCTTGTAGGGAGCTTGCAGGCTTAATTTTAGCTTTAGTGTAGAGCTCATCCTCCCACCTGAAACATCAGACCCCCTGATCCCTCCCAAACAGCTCTCTTCCCTCCCCCACCTCACAATGGTCCCTGCCATCTTAAGTACTGGCAGAAACTCTGCCAGTACTAAAATAAAAGGTATATTTGTTTTTTTTTTTAGGTTTTTTTATAGCATATTTACATATGCTGCTTTGTAGGATCCCCTTAGCCCCCAACCTCACTGATCCCCCACCAAACAGCTCTCTAACCCTCCCCCTCTGCCATAGCAGGCGCCATCTTGGGTACTGGCAGCTGTCTGCCAGTACCCAGTTTAGTAAAAAAAGTAATTTTTTTTTTTTTAAAAATGCCCTTTTCTGTAGTGTAGCTTCCCCACCAACCTCCCACCACTTGCAGATCACTTAGATTACTTAACAAATATTTTTTTATTTTACATTTATTATAGTTATTTCCAGATTTTTTTTCTGTAGTGTAGTGGTTCCCTCCCGCTCCCGCCCTGTGCACGCGCCTGCCCGCCGCCCCCCGTGCACGCGCCCGTCGGTCCCGCCCCCGATCCCGCCCCCCTGCACATTACACTGTGCATCGATGGCCGCCCACCCGCCTCCCAAGTCCGCTCCCACCCACCAACGATACCGGCCATCGATGTCCGGTGCAGAGTGGCTCTCTCTGCATCGGATGGCCATTTAAGGTTATTGCAGGATGCCTCCATATCGAGGCATCACTGCAATAACCAGAAAGCAGCTGGAAGCGAGCAGGATCGCTTCCAGCTGCTTTCCACACCGAGGACGTGCAGGGTACGTCCTCAGGCGTTAACTGCCTTTTTTTTTAGGACGTACCCTGCACGTCCTCGGTCGTTAAGGGGTTAAGCTAGGGCATGTAATTTTACACAACTTTCCAATTTTTATCATCAAATTTGCTTTGTTTTCTTAGTATTCTTTGTTGAAAGCTAAACCTAGGTAGGCTCATATACTAATTTCTAAGCCCTTGAAGACTGTCTCTTATCATTTTGACAGTTTTTCACAGTTAGACAGTGCTAGTTCATGTATGCCATATAGATAACATTGTGCTCACTCCCATGGAGTTATTTATGAGTCAGCAATCATTGGCCAAAATGCAAATCTGTCAAAAGAACTGAAATAAGGGGCAGTCTGCAGAAGCTTAGATACAAGGTAATCACAGAGGTAAAAAGTGTATTAATATAACAGTGTTGATTATGCAAAACTGGGGAATGGATAATAAAGGGATTATCTATCTGTTTAAATAATAAACATTTTCAAGTAGATTGTCCCTAAAGACACCAAACAGCAAATTCTGTAAGCTCAGTCTTTAAAATGCTGCAAATGGCCTAATCCAGCTATTTGCAGGTTACAGACTTTGCCCTCTCTATGGACAAACACAGTTTTATATAAGATGTTTATTGTCCTTTGAAAGATTACCATTAAAGGGATACTAAACCCAATTTTTTTTTTTTCATGACTGAGATAGAGCATGCAAATTTATGCAACTTTCTAAATTACTCCTATTATCAAACGTTCTTCTTTGTTCTTTTGGTATCTTTATTTGAAAAATTGGTTATGTAAGCATAGGAGTCGGCCCATCTTTGGTTCAGCACCTGGTTACAGGTGTACTCACCAATCAGCAAGCACTATTCAGGGTGCTGAATAAAAAATGGACCTGGTCCTAAGCTTGCATTCCTGCTTTCTCAAATAAAGATACCAAAAGAACAAAGAAACATTTATACCAGGAGTAAAGTTGCTTAAAATTGCTGCTCTATCTGAATTATGAAAGAAAAGATTTGGGTTCAGTATCTCTATAAGCTCCATTACACGGCAGAAGGTGGCGGGTTATCAGCTTCTGCTACGTATTTTTTTTTTTTACTTCTATTAATTGCTTGTTCCTTACATCTCCCTCCACTCTGGTTATGGAAACAGGACATGGATCTACTGATCACTTTGAGAGTTGCAAAATATTAACGGTACAAAAGTTCCTGTCATTTTATTTTAGCTTCAAATTTGATTTATTTTTTGTCTTTCATATAGCTCTATACATTTACTACTTCTGAGCTGCTATAAAATACTGGGGGGTTTACTAGATTGGTATCTAGGGGCCTATTTATTATGTGTCTGTCGGACATGATCCAATCAGCAGATCAGGTCCGACAGACTTCGCTGAATGCGGAGAGCAATACGCTCTCCGCATTCAGCATTGCACCAGTAGCTCTTGTGAACTGCTGGTGTAACGCCACCCCCTGCAGATTGGTGGCCAATCGGCCGCTCGCAGGGGGTGTCAATCAACCCGATTGTATTTGGTTGGGTTGAATTGCGGCGATGAGCAGTGGTCTCTATACGGAGCTTGCTAAATGGGCCCCCCTAATATTGATATTATCTTGCAAATGTCTAACACTGATTTTAAAATAGTATTAAAGGGATATAAAACCCAAATTTGTTCTTTCATAATTCAGATAGAGCATGACATTTTAAACAACTTTCCAAACAACTTCTATTATCTTATTTGCTTTGTTCTCTTGGTATCCTTTGCTGAAAAGTGTACCTATGTTGCCTTAAGAGCAGCAGTGCACTACTGTGAGCTGGCTGCTGATTGGCGGTTACACATATGTGCCTCTTGTCATTGGTTTAGGTGATGTGTTCAGCTAGCTCCCAGCAGTGCATTTCTGCTCCTTCAACAAAGGATACCAAGAGAATGAAGCAAATTTTATAATAGAAGTAAATTGGCAAGTTGTTTAAAATTGTATGTTCTGTCTGAATCATGACAGAACACGTTTAGGGTTCATGTCCCTTTAATGTAAATATACCAGTTAATGGCATTGGGGGTTTTGGTGTACTGTTGTGTTTATGTGGCAATTAATAAACCCATGTGGTAACTGCATAGCTAGAGATTTCCCTTGTGACCAACTTAAAAGGTTACCAACCACCACTATGTTATCAATTCACTAAGTGCAAATCAGTTCAATAAAAAAATTATATGAATTGGAAAAGGTTTCTGTTAACTGAAACATAAAGCTTCTTATCGAGTTTACTAGTCAGGGTAGAAAAAGAACTAGTTCTGAAACACATTATTAGCTCACTCAATGCCAAAGATAAGAAAGGGGACGTCCCCATTGTATTTTACTAACACAATTAGATAGATAGATAGATAGATAGATAGATAGACACTGTATCCATGAGAGTAAATAATTACCGGCAGGTGAAACACAGCCATCCTTAAAAGTAGTTTTGTGGGGGAAAAAACAAAAATAACTAATTACTCAAATATCCCCAAAGTAAGAAATCAATACAATTCCATATAGCAGAAGAGATGCCCAATGCATCAGGAAGTATAGAAAAACGAATTATATGTATGAATAAATTAGCCTAAACTGTGACTTCATTAACCTCTTAAGGACATATGACAGAATTTTTCCGTCATAAAACAATTGAGCAAACTGAAAGCTGTGTCCTTAAAGGGTTAAAGCTCCAGGCTATAAGTACAAAATAAACAAATACACAACTATCTCTTTAAGAAGCTGTAACCTCCCACAGCTGGAGGATTCTTTAAATTGCCTACAGAAAGCTCACATGGGAGGGCTGCTCTTTTCTTTCAGTGTGTTCCAGTTAATACTCAATAATGGTGAGTGCCTTATTGCTGATTTTTCTCCCTTCCTCAAATCCCCCCCCCCCCCCCCCGGTTGGTGGTAAATTAATATTACATATAGGAGGTATGCTGATTTATTATCATTTCTATCAAAATTGTGTGTTCTGTTTGTTCATGTGTGTGACCTAAGGGCCTTTATCTGCTCTGACACTTCTCTGAATGTCTCTGTCATGGAAGTTTTTTTTTTTTTTTTTTTTTTTTTTTTTTAGTTATTTTGTCATTTCAATTGTAATACTCTTATCAGAGTTGGAATTCCTACCTCCTTTTTTCTACTTGTATCACATTTCAACCCCCCCCCCTTTTTTTTTTACTTGTATCACATTTCAAACCCCCCCCCTTTTTTTTTACTTGTATCACATTTCAAACCCCCCCTTTTTTTTTTTACTTGTATCACATTTCAAACCCCCCCCCTTTTTTTTTACTTGTATCACATTTCAAACCCCCCCCCTTTTTTTTACTTGTATCACATTTCAACCCCCCCCCCCCTTTTTTTCTACTTGTATCACATTTCAAGTATTGTGCCCCCAAACCCATTAGCACTGGGTTAGGGGGCGCATTAGCAAAAAAAAAAAAAAACTTTAACGACAAAAATAACAGATCTTAATTAAATTTACAAATAAAAAAGACTAGAACCAAACATCGTGAGCATAAAGTTGTTTGCTGTGTATTCTGAACAACTTTACTGCAGTACAAAGTAAAATTTAGACTGTCACTTGCCAAACTCATGTATTTTTTATTACAGGCAGCAGTAGCACTAATCATCTTCTCCAGCAAGGCAGCCAACTCACCTTGTCGCCTCACTGCCTGAGTTTCAACCGCACAAAACTACAGCCATTGGCTGGCAGCAACTAGATGCTGATTGTGTGCATGGAAAGGGGGGCATGTTTCCAATTTGGCTTAAAGGGATACTGAACCCAAAAAAACTTTCTTTTGTGATTCAGATAGAGCAGCAATTTTCTAATTTACTCCTATTAAATTTTTTTTTCTTCATTCTCTTGGTACCTATTTGAAAAGCAAGAATGTAAGTTTAGATGCTGACCCATTTTTGGTGAACAACCTGGGTTGTTCTTGCTGATTGGTGGACACATTCACCAATAAACAAATGCTGTCCAGGATTCTGATTAAAAAAAAATTAGCTTAGATTCTTTTTTTTTCAAATAAAGATAGCAAGAGAACGATGAGAAATTGATAATAGGAGTAAATTAGAAAGTTGCTTAAAATTGCATGCTCTGTGAATCGTGAAAACAAAATGTGGGTTCAGTGTCCCTTTAACGCTGCATGGAAACATCTTACATGCAGTGTTAATAGCCATCAACCATCATAGAGGTTTCTAGACTGTAATTGGCTGTCAGCTGATGCTGATCGCCGGCGCTGTATGTGAGAGCGGCGGAGCGCAACTCATAAGGAGATGGCTCTTTCAGCTTACCAGCAGCTAACCTCAGCCTGCAGATTCCCCACGCCCCCATACTCCCGTGATGCATTTGTGAGTGTGTACGGTAGCGCATGTTATGAATTGGCAGGCGGTTTCCTCAAATGCAACCCCCACCTGTGATTTTTATAACAAAACTCCTTAAGGGCGCAAATTTGTTTTGGAATTTTGTGCCCCTAAGAATTATGCGCCCAGGGCAACGGCCCCTGTGCCCCCCACGCTACGCCATAGATTTATCATCTTGCTTGTGCACAAACCTGTATTACCTGAAACGTGTGGTGGTGTTTTTTTTTTTTTTTTTTTTTTCTCCCCAATAAAAAAGGTATCCTGTAGGTTGAGTTTTGCCCATTGGAAAAACAATTGTACCAAACAAAGTGTTAGTCTGGAAAGCTTTCACACTTGACTTATATGGTCATTTTAAACTGCACAACTACAGAAAAGTTTTACAAATACTAGGTGCTTTATACAAACTCTACTAGTCTTAGGTCCCAATCTGTATTTAGGCAAGGAGAACCCTCTACCTGTGTCTTCCCATGTAAAACCCAAAAATGTATTTCATTACTCAGAGCATGCAACTTTCCAAATAACTTCTATTGTCCAATTTGACTTGTTCTCTTGGCATCCTTTTGTTAAAAATCATATCTAGGTAGGCTCACTATGAGCAATGCATTACCAGGAGCTAGCTGCTGATTGGTGGGTGAACAAATCTGCCTCTTGTTGTTGGATAACTGGATGTGTTCAACTAGCTCATGCTAGTGCACTGCTTCTTCAACAAAGAATACTAAAAAACTAAGTTTTGATAAGAGGTGAATTGGAAAGTAATATATCTGACCCAAAAGAAATGTGTTTCATGTCCCTTTAAAGATAGAAATGTGCTACCATGGTGTATTGGAATCTTTTTCTAAATAAAAAAATAATCAGTCCTTGCAAATTTAGTTCCTGATCTATGCTCTGTAATTACGTATGCTAATGAGTTTGGCCGGTATCATTCTAGAAAAGGTGACAACTCTATCTTCACCTTTTTTTTATTTCATCTTAAGAGATGTGTGTACCCAAAATAGGTATTTCAGAATTTAAATTGAGCATACAATTTTAAACGGCTATGTATTTTCTTCCTTCTCTCTAGCCTTTGAAAGAGCATTCCTAGGTATGCTTAGGAGAAGCAATGCACTACTGGGAGGTAGCTGCTGATTGGCGGCTGCACATAAATCTTGCCATTGGCTCACTGGATGATTCGCTAGCTCACCCTATTGCATTGCTGCTCCTTTAACAAAGAATACTAAGAGTGAGGAAAAATTGATTATAGGCTTAAAGGGACATGATTTAGAGCATACAATTTTTTAAACAACTTTCCAATTTACTTCTTTTTAATTTGCTTCATTCTCTTGATATCCTTTGTTGGAATACATATCTAAATAGGCTCAGTAGCTGCTGGTTGGTGTTTTCACATAGATGTCTTGTGTGATTGGCTCACCCATGCTCTTGCTATTTCTTCAACAAAGGATATCTAAAGAATGAAGTAAATTGAAATGTTTAAAATGGTTTTCTCTATTTTAATCATGAAAGAGAAATTTGGGGTTGCATGTCTCTTTAAATTGGAAAGACAATGTAATGTTCAATCTGATTTATTAAAGAACTTTTAGGTTTGATGTCCTTTATTTTTCTTTAAAGTCAGCGGAAACCTAAATTAAATGGAAATAGATCTATAGGGCCAAAAGTCTGTACATTTTTAAAATGAAAAATTTGTTTTCCACTTTACTTGCATTCGCTCCTTTTCCCAGTAACTTTTTTTTTTTCTTAAAGGGACATGGAACTCAATTTCTGTCATGATTCTGTTGGAGCATGCAGTTCTTAGTATCTTTAAAATGCAGGGATATAAGCTCAGGAAGGTGCATGTGTCTTAAGCACTATATGGCAGCAGTTTTGCAAGGGCACTAGTTCCTTTCATGTAGTGCTCCAGACAACTACCTAAATATCTCTCCAAAAGAGAACACTATGGAAAACTAAGCAAATTTGGTAACTGTTTAATAATTGTGTATGCTCTGTCTGAATCACAAAATGTTGTTTCATATCCCTTTAACCTTGTTGTCTCTTGTATCTGCTACGCTGGCCTGTTTTCCCCATTCCTCACTGGGTTTGAGTAAAAGCTGGATCTATATTCATAGTTTTATTTTTTATATATATTTGTTTTAAATAGCTTGGTGTGAGACTTGGATCTGATTGTGTTAAAGGGACTCTACAACAATTTTTTATATTTCTTTCATGTTTTAGAAAGAGTATTCAATTTTGAAAAACTTTCTAATTTGCTTCAATCTCTTTATCCTTTGTTGAAAAGCATATCTAAATAGGCTCAGTAGCTGCTGATTGGTGGCTGCACGTAGATGCCTCATGTGATTGGTTCACCCATGTGCCTTTCTATTTCTTAAACTAAGAATTAAGCAAATTAGATAATAGAAGGAAATTGGAATTTTGTTTAAAATTGTATTTATCTGAATAATGAAAGAAAAATTGTGTTTAATGTTCCTTTAAAGTTTAAATTGGACTGGAATCCATGTGGATCCAGAAATGTTTACATAACCAAGTTAGATTTAGCAGGATCCAGGTGTGGTTGGCTGAGAAACGCACAGATCTGTCGGTATCCAGGTTTTACCCACTATAAATATACTAATAGCCACGCCATTGCCAGCCCTCCTTTCAATAAGGGTGATCTTGTGTTTGTCATTTAAGGCCCTATTGTAATGTGCATGCATTTTCAGTCTAGGACCGCATCTAATTCAGAGTTGCAAAAAAGCTTTTTTGTGACTCTGCACGCACGCACGCACACATGCACGCATACATATATACAGTTTGTAACTATTTGCCCTTTTGGTTCACATGTTAAAATGTCATTTTGTTTTCAGGCAAGTGACCTGTGCACAAGTCTTCTCATGAGGTTTACTTCTGTTATGGGAAAACAAAGGATTTCTATTTTAATTTATTGAATATATTTAATTCTTTTAATAGGAATAAATGGTAAAAATCTTGTGTTTCTTTGTTAAACTAGGTTCAGAACTCTTGTTTCTTCTCATGATGCTGTGTTTTTCAGAGGGAGTGCATCTCTGTACATATTGGCCAAGCAGGAGTGCAGATGGGCAATGCCTGCTGGGAGCTGTATTGTCTGGAGCATGGAATCCAGCCTGATGGGATTATCCCTTCTGACAGAGTTGCGGGACTTGTGGATTCATCGTTTGGAACCTTCTTCAGTGAGACCGGCTCAGGGAAACATGTGCCCCGTGCTGTCTTTATTGACCTGGAGCAGACGGTCATTGGTAATGCATTTATCTGGACTTAAAGGGACAGTCAAGTCCAAAATAAACTTTCATGATTCAGATAGAGCATGTAATCTTAAACAACGTTACAATTTACTTTTATCACTAATTTTGCTTTGTTCTCATGGTATTAGTTGAAAGCTAAACCTAGCTAGGCTCATATGCTAATTTCTTAGACTTTGAAGGCTGCTTCTAATCTGAATGCATTTTGACCACTAGAGGGCATTAGTTCATGTGTCATATAGAAAACATTGAGCTCACGCACATGAAGTTACCTAGGAGTTGGCACTGATTGGCTAAAATGCAATAAAGGGGCAGTTTGCAGAGGTACAAGGTAATCGAAGGTAAAATTTGTATTATAGCTGTTTATGCAAAACTGGGGAATAGGCAATAAAGGGATGATAGATAGTAGGTGGGCTAACTATATATATATATATATATATATATATATATATATATATTATATATATAATATATATATATATATATATATATATAATATATATATATATATATATATATATATATATATATATATATATATATATATATATATATATATATATATATATATATATATATTTATTTATTTATTTATTTATTTATTTATTTATTTATTTATTTATTTATTTATTTATTTATTTATTTATTTATTTATTTATTTATTTATTTATTTATTTATTTATTTATTTATTTATTTATTTATTTATTTATTTATTTATTTATTTATTTATTTATTTATTTATTTATTTATTTATTTATTTATTTATTTATTTATTTATTTATTTATTTATTTATTTATTTATTTATTTATTTATTTATTTATTTATTTATTTATTTATTTATTTATTTATTTATTTATTTATTTATTTATTTATTTATTTATTTATTTATTTATTTATTTATTTATTTATTTATTTATTTATTTATTTATTTATTTATTTATTTATTTATTTATTTATTTATTTATTTATTTATTTATTTATTTATTTATTTATTTATTTATTTATTTATTTATTTATTTATTTATTTATTTATTTATTTATTTATTTATTTATTTATTTATTTATTTATTTATTTATTTATTATATTTATATTTATTTTTTTACAAAACTTTTGGTGTTGCCTGTCCCTTTAAATATAGAGCAGGGTTTTTCATTTCTATTCCTCAGGGTACACAAACAGGACATATTTTCATGATCTCCTTTGGGTGAGAGAAGGTTAATAACCATGGTTACTGATCAGATTATTATTTACGTCTTTAATATCAAGCCATCAAAAGTGCACGGTACTACATTTCACACCTCAAAAAGGAAACTTATGTATAGAAGTTGCTGACTGTTAGGGGGATCCCTAAATATCTGGTGCCAGCTATGGTAGGGAGTAGCTAATGTATGGTCTAAACTCTAATTCTTATGGCATGCTAAAGTGTCCCTGTTTTACAGATGAAATCAAAACTGGAACCTATCGATCACTGTTTCATCCAGAGCAGCTTATAACTGGCAAAGAGGATGCAGCTAATAACTATGCTCGGGGACACTACACTATTGGAAAGGAACTCATTGACCCTGTGTTGGATAGAATCCGTAAAATGGTAGGTGGGCTAACTATATGTAGCATTGTGTGGTCTAAACATGTCTAGTGTTGATGCAGACTATGTGTGTGTGTATCCTTAACTCTATGCTTGTTGCATAAAACCTCTAGCTTATTTAGCCATCGGTAAAATACCTGTAAAACTACAATCTTAGAGCAATACTTAACTGGAGCTCTGACGTGCCCTATCAACTGAGGATTTCATTAACTTATTAAATTGCATTTTTTTTAATTTTTTTTCCTTAAACTACCTAGGCTCAGGTGTTAACTGGTTTCAAGGTCTTTGCTAGCTGGAATTATGTTGGAAAAGCTTATCAGTCACTTGAACAATCATTAATTATCTGTGGCCAATGTGTGCAGAAATCTTAAACAAACTTTGTGTCTTACAGGCAGATCAATGTAGTGGCCTTCAAGGATTTCTGGTCTTCCACAGCTTTGGAGGAGGAACAGGATCTGGCTTCACTTCACTGTTGATGGAACGTCTTTCTGTTGATTATGGAAAAAAGTCAAAGCTTGAATTCTCAGTCTATCCTGCTCCACGGGTCTCCACAGCAGTAGTAGAACCTTATAATTCTATCCTAACAACCCACACAACCTTAGAACATTCAGACTGTGCCTTTATGGTAGACAACGAGGCCATCTATGATATCTGCAACCGTAACTTGGACATTGAACGTCCTTCTTATACTAATTTGAACAGGTTAATAGGACAAATAGTCTCCTCAATTACAGCTTCCTTAAGGTTTGATGGTGCTCTGAATGTTGACTTAACTGAGTTTCAAACAAACTTGGTGCCTTATCCTAGAATCCACTTCCCACTGGTCACCTATTCACCTATAATATCTGCAGAAAAAGCTTACCACGAGCAGCTATCTGTGCCAGAAATAACAAATGCTTGCTTTGAATATTCCAACCAGATGGTAAAATGTGATCCTAGACGTGGTAAATACATGGCGTGCTGCTTATTATACAGAGGTGATGTAGTGCCCAAAGATGTCAATGCGGCCATTGCTGCAATTAAAACCAGGAGGTCCATTCAGTTTGTTGATTGGTGTCCTACTGGTTTTAAGGTGGGAATTAATTACCAGCCTCCCACTGTTGTCCCAGGAGGGGACCTGGCTAAAGTTCAGCGTGCTGTCTGTATGCTCAGCAACACTACAGCTATTGCTGAGGCTTGGGCCAGGTTAGACCACAAGTTTGACCTGATGTACTCAAAGAGAGCATTTGTACATTGGTATGTGGGAGAAGGTATGGAGGAAGGGGAGTTCTCTGAGGCAAGAGAGGATATGGCTGCTCTGGAGAAGGATTATGAAGAGGTGGGAACAGAATCTGGTGATGGTGCAGATGAAGAAGAGGATTGATACTAGACTTAAATAGCCTGTGTCTTACAGTAGATGTTCCGATCTGGCTTCCTGAGATGCATATAAAAATGTAATTTATCTGAAACTTTTTCAAAGTTAAAAAAAATAAATAAATATTAATACATTTTTTTTTTATTGTCTCTTGTGTTGTAGATGCTGTCTACCAGAAAACTGGTAATATGAGGTTGTGACAATCTCTTTGTATTAAATGAGCTGGTCTATTTGGTTAAAGTAGCAGTGGGACTTAATTAACAATCATCAGATGGTCTTTACAATCTAAAGCATAATGTAGTACTACACTCGGATACACAATGTATTTACAAGAATACCAGACTTGGTGTGGATTTAATATAGCAGTCAAAAATAATGTATTTTCCCTTGAAAATGTCTTAATAAAAAGTGTATTCCAGGGCAATACTTCTATAAATGTTAGAGAAGTTGTGCTAATTTCCAAACTTTTATACATGGAGGGTGAATGTGTAATGCAGTTTACCAATTGACTGTCAGTTTTTTAACCAAAATTACTTTTTCTGCCCTGTAACTCCCTCTCCATATGGAGAAAAAAATTGGTTAAGAGTCACAGCTAGCAAATGACTGCACTCCCCAGATTATCATTCTACATCAAGTCTCTAATTTGAGAACAAAGTCATTTTGTCTAAATTGTCAGATAAAGGTCTTAACTCATATCTAGGTTTATGGAATGAGACCTGGCATTTCCTGTAATAACGGGAATTGACTTTGAACCCCAGTTTACACAAATTAATATTTATAGTTCTCATTACTGGGGAGAAAAATTAAATCGATCACTGATGCATTTAATCTCTAGATTACATTCTGTAGCTAGGAGTAAACACAAAGCAAATAATGGTAATGGGTATACATGAATATGCTTTTAAGGGGCTTTTTTTTTTTTTTTTTTTAATGGAAGGTTCTGCCAAGTACTTAATCCTGTCAAGGATAAATTAAACTTGGTCTGTTCTGCATGGCATGGACTCAGTTTTTATAAGAATCTTCTTTCCTTAAAGATTTTGGATAAAATCTTAAAGGGATAGCCTCATCAAAAATTAAGCTGATTCAGATAGGGTGTGAAATTTTAAACCAACTTTCCAATTGACTTATTAAATTTGCTTTGTTCCCTTAGTGGTATTTTTGAAAAGCTAAACGTAGGTAGCCTCAAACTGATTTCTAAACAGTTGAAAACTGCCTCTTAGCTCAGAGCATTTTGAAAGTTTTCAGTTAAGACAGTACTAGACTAGTTCATGTCATATAGATAATGTTGTGCTTACTCCCATGGAGTTATTTAGGAGTCTGCACTGATTGGCTAAACTGCATGTATCAAAAGCTAAGATAAGGGGGCAGTCTGCAGACCCTTAGATATAGGGTAATAAATATATTAATATAACTGGTGGTTATGCAAAACTGGGGCATGGGTAATAAAGGGATGATCTGTCTTTTAAAACCATAACAATTCTGGTGTAGACTGCCGTTCTAACTTTACTCCTATCTTTGTTCTCTTACATTCTTGCTTTATCAAATAAAGATATTAAGCTTAGGAGCCAGTCTTTTTGGTTAACCGCCTGAGTAGTGGTTGCTGATTGGTGTCTTAATGTAGCCACTAATAAGCAAGCACTACCCAGTTGCTGAGCCAAAAATGGGCCGGTTCCAAAGCTTACATTCTTGCTTTTTCAAATAGATACCAAGAGAACAAAGAAATGGATAATAAGAGTAAATTTAGAAAGTTGCTTAAAATTGTATGCTCTATCTGAATCATGAGTTTAATTTTGGCTAGGCTATACTTTAAGGAAACATTTATTTTTGGTTTCTCCTTTTGTTTCATATACCTTGTATAGTTGGGGATTAGTCAAAAGTGGTTATTTGAGATAGCAAAATAAAGGGACTAATTATTACACTTCAGGTAAAGTTGATAAAAATATATTAAAGGAGAACACATTTTACGATAGACTAACCTAATTTTATCAGGAGGGAAAACCAAATCGGGTTCTAGGGAAAACTTTATAATCCGACTCTAGGGCCACATGACTTTACTTTGTATATGTGTTTTAAAGCCTCACATAAATTTATAGAGTATTAAGTGTCTGGTACGGAGAGCTGACAGTATACATAATAAAATAAATCCTCCACTTTTACATTAATCCTTTTGGATAACTTCTATTCCACACTTTCAGTCAAGTGCTAATGTTGTAGAGGGTTTTAAAGGGACAGTCTAGTAAAAAATAACTCATGATTCAGATAGGGAAACGTTCCAATTTACTTTTATCAGCAATTTTGCTTTGTTCTCTTGGTAGTCTTAGTTAAAAGCTAAACCTAGGTAGGCTCATAGGCTTTCTTAGCCCTTGAAGGCCACCTCTTATTTGCATGAATTTGACATTATTTCACAACTAGAAGGCGTTAGTTCATGTTTGCCATATAGATAACTTTGTGCTCACTCCTGTGAAGTTACCTAGGAGTCAGCACTGATTGGCTAAAATACAGGTCTGTCAAAAATGAAATAAGGGGGCAGTCTGCCGAAGCTTAGATACAAGATAATTAGAGGTAAAAAGTATATTAATAGAACTGTTGGTTATACAAAGCTCGGGAATGGGTAAAACCATACAAATTCTGGTGTAGACTGTCCCTTTAAGAATAAATACGATAAATATCACTACTGATTTTTAAGTTCTGATGCTACATTTTTTTTAAATAGGGAAATTTGTACCACAGACCATGTTAAATCTGTGCTAATTAGATTGTTTAGTATAAAGAGAAATGGGATTCCTTTTAAAGTTTCTATTTTACAACCTTAAAGGGACTGTGAACCCCAACATTTTTTTTTTCATGGTTTGGATAGAACATACAGTTTTAAACAACTTCCACATTACTTCTATTATAAAATTTGCTTCATTCTCTTGTTATCCTTTTGCTGGAGGAACAGCATTGCACTAGTGGCAGTTAGCGGAACACATCTAGTTAGCCAATCACAAGAGACAAATATCTGCAGGCTCCCACTAGTGTAGGATATGTGCGTATACTTTTTCAACAATGGATACCAAGAAAACAAAGCTTTGAAAATAGAAGTGATTTTAAAGTGTCTTAAAATGACATGCTTTATTTAATTCTTGCAAGCTTTAATTTTGCTTTCCTATCCCTTTAAAGGATTGGATAGTAGTACTGGACTTCAGTAAAGGTAGAGGAAAGAGAGCAGACATTGTCTGGGGGAGATGATGATCAGAGCAGCTTTATGCACAGACAGTTTAGGGTGCTTCTGCAACCAGGAGTGAACAAATTCTCCTTCCTTATGTATATGAAGGCTGTAGAAAGGGAACAGGATCGAGTTAAATCTGCAGGATTTTTGATTATTCACCCATACAGCTAAAAAATACTTGGACGCAATTATAAACTACATCCCATAGCATCATGGTAAGGCTATCTTGACAGTAAGAGTTTCGTACCTTGTTTCACACAGGGTGTAAAGTATTTGTTTATTTGGAATGACAGTGAGTAGTAAAACCATTTCTGCTGAAGGTAGAGTAATGGTTCAGTGTTATCTGTAACCTTGGGGAAAAAACACATTTTTAATGACCAAGAAATACTATTTTTTAGTAATATTTAGACAGTCGTTTAAAGGGCCATAATACCCAAATGTTTAAACACTTGAAAGTGATGCAGTACAGCTGTAAAAAGCTGACTAGAAAATATCACCTGAGCATCTCTATGTAAAAAAGAAAGATATTTTACCTCAAAAGTTCCTCAGTAGCCACATCCCATTGTAAAGGATTTCTAAGAAGCATATTAGTATGTCTGTCCTGGGACAGCTTAGGGGATGAGCCTCGTGAACTCTCATAATATTTTACAAATCAGGTAAAGGAAGCTTACTATGAAATCTCATGAGAGTTAAGTCAAACCTCATGAGATCACAGTAAAAGAGTTCATGACCTCAGCACTGCTGATACTGATTGGCTGCAGTTCATTTCTTCATTTTTTTTTTTTTTTTTTACCTGCAGCTGGGAGCAGCTGAAGTATAACTTTTTACACAGAACTTACTCTGCTGAGCTGAGGAGATTGTGAGGTAAAATATCTTCCTTTTTTACATAGAGATGCTCAGGTGATATTTTCCTGTCTGCTTTTTACAGTTATACTGCATCAGTTTCAAGTGATTTAGCATATGAGTATTATGTCCCTTTAAGGAACTGGGGCCTAGCATTTAAAAGGAGTGTGTGTATTGCATGAAAACAAAATCAATGATTCACAGTCTTAAAGGACCAGTAAATACAGTAGATTTTATAAAAAAAAGACTGTTCACATTATGTTAATGGAAGTAAATTTGAAAGTTGTTTAAAATTGCTGCTCTATCTGAATCATGAAAGTTTAATTGGGACGTGTGTCCCTTTAATTGTGATTAAGTTTCCTTACTGCTCCATCCCATTCAGTGAGAAGAGATCTTATAATGTCACAGATTATAATCACATGCTTTTTTCTAATTAGTGGAACTCAGTGACAAACACTGCTATTACAATCGCTGCTACTACATTATAAATCATTTTTCACATCATTCACTGCTTGTGAATAATAGAAAATGTGACAAAACTGAAGAAATGACACTTTGCTACAAAGTAAAGTAGTGAGTGTACAGCCTGTATAACAGTGTAAATTTGCTGTCCCCTCAAAATAACTCAACACACAGCCATTAATGTCTAAACCGTTGGCAACAAAAGTGAGTACACACCTAAGTGGAAATGTCCAGATTGGGCCCAATTAGCCATTTTCCCTCCCCGGAGTCATGTGACTCGTTAGTGTTTCAAGGTCTCAGGTGTGAATGGGGAGCAGGTGTATTAAATTTGGTGTTATTGCTCTCACACTCTCTCATACTGGTCACTGGAAGTTCAACATGACACCTCATGGCAAAGAACTCTCTGATGATCTGAAAAAATTAATTGTTGCTCTAGATAAAGATAACTTGGGCGCTAAGAAGATTGCCAAGACCCTGAAACTGAGCTGCAGCATGGTGGGCAAGACCATACAGCGGTTTCACAGAACAGGTTCCACTCAAAACAGGCCACGCCATGGTCGACCAAAGAGGTTGAGTGCACGTGCTCATCGTCATATCCACAGGGTGTCTTTGGGAAATAGACGTATGAATGCTGCCAGCATTGCTGCATAGGTTGAAGGCGTGGGGGGTCAGCCTGTCAGTGCTCAGACCGTAAGCCGCATACTGCATAAAATTGGTCTGTATGGCTGTCGTCCCACAAGTCTCTTCTAAAGATGATGCACAAGAAAGCCCACAAACAGTTTGCTGAAGACAAGCAGACTAAGGACATGGGTTACTGGAACCATGTCCTGTGGTCCAATGAGACCAAGATAAACTTATTTGGTTTAGATTGTGTCAAGCATGTGTGGCGGCAACCAGGTGAGGAGTACAAAGACAAGTGTGTCTTGCCTACAGTCAAGCATGATGGTGGGAGTGTCATGGTCTGGGCCTGCATGAGTGCTGCCGGCACTGGGGAGCTACAGTTCATTGAGGGAACCATGAATGCCAACATGTACTGTGACATACTGAAGCAGAGCATGATCCCCTCCCTTCGGAGACTGGGCCGCAGGGCAGTATTCCAACATGATAACAACCCCAAACACACCTCCAAGATGACTACTGCCTTGCTAAGGGTAAAGGTGATAGACTGGCCAAGCATGTCTCTAGACCTAAACCCTATTGAGCATCTGTGGGGCATCCTTAAACAGAAGGTGAGGGAGTGCAAGGTCTCTAACATCCACCAGCTCTGTGATGTCGTCATGGAGGAGTGGAAGAGGACTCCAGTGGCAGCCTGTGAAGCTTTGGTGAACTCCATGCCCAAGATGGTTAAGGCAGTGCTGGAAAATAATGGTGGCCACACAAAATATTGACACTTTGGGCCTAATTTGGACATTTCCACTTAGGGGTGTACTCACTTTTGTTGCCAACGGTTTAGAAATTAATGGCTGTGTGTTGAGTTATTTTGAGGGGACAGCAAATTTACAGTTATACAGGCTGTACACTCACTATTTTACATTGTAGCAAAGTGTCATTTCTTCTGTGTTGTCACATGAAAAGATATAATAAAATATTTACAAAAATGTGAGTGGTGTACTCACTTTTGTGGGAAACTATATATATATATATATATATATATATGTGTGTGTGTGTGTATGTATGTATGTGTGTTTTGTGGGATGTTGGGGGGGGAGAGCGAAATTGCATGGGAGGGCCCAAGAAAATGCTTACCCAGGGTCAGAGGCGTAACTAGAAACCACAGGTCACACAATGACCTCCACACACATACAAGGACTCACACACACACATATGCGCACACACACATACAATGACCCACACACACACATATGCACATACAATGACCCACACATATGTGCACATACATATACACACAATGACACACACACACACACATATACCCACACAAATGTGCACTTACACACACATATACACACAATGACCCACACACACACATATGTGGACACACACACATATATACACACACTTATGTGCACACACATGCATATACACACACAAAATGACCCCCCACACACACATATACACACACAATGACCCACATACACAGCTATGTGCACACACACACACACATATATACACATGCATATATGTGCACACACACACACACACACACACATATATACACATGCATATATGAGCACACACATACAATGGCACACACACACATATGTGCACACATACACAAAACGACCCCCACACACATATACGCACACAATGAGCCACACACATATGTGCACACACACAATAACCCCCCTCACACACACACATAATGACCCACATACATATATACATCCAATATAACTCTAATAATAATAAAAAATTCCTGCTAGTTTGTAATTACTCCACTTGATGAATATCCACAGGAACAAAATAATAATAATAATCTGTACATGGATCACTTGGTCAGACATTTATGTTTAGACATCACTAATCATTTGGCTGGGAATATCAGCCAATTTTGCATCACTTTGAAAATCAGAAAAGCAAAGCAGCACATAGCAAACATAATTAGAAACAGTTCTGCGGTATACAGTTCTTGGGGGTACAGTGTCCACGTATCATAACCTATTCAAGCAAACTACTGATACAAAACAGGACAAATCACATGCTGCTGGTTATGAAAGTCAGTACAAGATTCTACCATACCACTGAATCCCCATTAGCTAAGTACATTATCATAATTGTGTGCAACAACACAGTAAGTTACACAAACTAAGGAAACCCCTGAATAAAGAGAAATCAACAGAGATGCTTTACCTTTATGGCAGTGGAACCTGAGGTTCAGAAGACAAAACCAGGGCAGTCATTAATATTGATTGGATCCTGTCAGTTTCTCAATCACGCAAGTTGTTACGCTCTGGTTTCCACTGGTTTAGATTAAGTGTACGGAGCCGTTAATTCACTGCTGAACGCCTTCTGTACTTTTGGGTCCTAGGCCGCCTCTCCTCCCTGCAGCCAGCTCAAGCCCTGTCCGGGAACACAGCAACAACAGTGTAGGGCCAAACAGGGTAGTGGTGGTTGGTATTCCTAACCCCTTCATCTGGTTCTGGAGCCGCATTTACTTCTTTCTGATTCAAGCCTATTTTGACCGGGACTTCAATATAGAAGAGTTTATGGCAGGAGTAAAGCGGCTCACAGCAGGAGCAAATAAATTAACAAAAGCCTTACCTGGGAAAACTATTTGGGGGCAGCACAGGCTCAAGGGGCAGCTTCTTTGGGCCCCACAACAAAAATTGGGCCCAGGGCAGCTGCCCCTTTTGCTTCGCACTAAAGATGGCCCTGCTTCACATCTTACAGGGAAGTTTGGCAACATTGGTCATGACAGGTGATCTGTGTGAATCCAAAAACTTAAAAAAAAAAAAAAGTTGTGCTGGAGGTGGGCCCCCACTGATAATACATGGCTGCACTTCTTCAAAACTTTGGAAATATGCACTGAGACAATCTGAGCCATCTTTTAAAGACTTGCTTGATTATGGCAGAACATTAGAAATTTCTGACAGGCAAGCTAAAAGCATAGAAAATAGATTTACTGATGATCAGTTTATTATAAATAGAGTTCAAAAGACAGTTCAACAGTACAGCCCACAAGAAAGAACCAGACCTCATGTGTGTTATGCAAAAACTGTGGTGATTTCTTTCCACATAAAGGAATTTGTCCAGGAAGGAATAAGCAATGCAGGGCATGTGGAAAATGAAATCATTTTGCAAAGCAATGTAGAAGAAAATTGTATCAGAAACCTCAATCGCATACTGGTCCACATACATCACAGCAGTGGAAAGTAAATCTAGTCAGATCTCCTGATCAAAAAGGACAATATTCAAACAATGATGACAAATATGTATTTGTAGTAATCAACATGTGTAACCTAACTCAGCCACAAGTTGATGTACTCATTAATAACACTAAAATCAGTGCATTGATTGATTCAGGATCTGCTGTTAATTTAGTAGGTAAACAAACATTTCACATGTTAAAACCACAACCACAGCTATTACAGAGTAAAATAAATATATATGCATATGGAGCAACTAAACCCCTGAATGTCATTGGTAAATTTACAGCCACATGTGCATTCAAACACAACAAAACAGCAACTATGTTTTATGTTATAAAGGTAGGGTAATAAAGGGTCAAAATTCTTCTCTTCTGAGTTTTGAAACTTCATCCAGTTTGGGACTTATAAAGCTTATAAATTCAGTCTCACCTAGAAAGGGCACAGGATTTGTAGCAGATCAGTTAGTACAGCAGTATTCTCATTTGTTTAATGGCATTGGTAAACTGAAAGATTTTCAAGTACACCTGCATTTTAATTAGACATGTGCGACGCTAAAAAAAATGTTTCGTTTTCATTAGTTAAATACATAATTTAGTTCCGGCAAATTAGTTAAGTTTTAAAAAAATAATCATTTTGGCAAACTTATGTTAAGTTAAATTGTTTTTTCGGATCCATTCTTTATTTATATGCATTATTCTATTCTGCCCCCCACATTGCAACAACCTAAATTAAACTATATTAACCCCTAAACCTAACACCCCCTAACTTTAACATAATTAAAATAAACCTTAATTAAAGTTACAATTATTAACTAACTACCTATTTAAAAATAAATACAAACCTACCTGAGAAATAAAAATAAAACCATACGGCTAGATTACGAGTTTTGCGTTATGAGTGAAAAAGCCTCATAACGCTGCTTTTTCACTACAGCTGGTATTACGAGTCTTGCAGGTACAGCTGTACCGCACACTTTTTTGGCCGTAACGCAACGTAACTACCGCACCTTTCAAAAAGTCCTTTTTCAATGGGACTTCCATAGCGCCAGTATTACGAGTTTTGCCTGGGAGGCCAAAGAGGGAGCACTACAGCCTATACCGTCAAGATTCGTTCCGCCATCTAAAGTCAGTAGTTATGAGTTTTACGTTACAAATCTGTAGCATAAAACTCATAACTTAAGTGTTACAAATTACACTAACACCCATAAATTGCCTATTAACCCCTAAACCGAGGCCCTTCCGCATCCCAAACACTAAAATAAAATTATTAACCCCTAATCTGCCGCTCCGGACATCGCCGCCACTTTAAAAATGTATTAACCCCTAATCTACCGCTCCAGACATTGCAGACACTATAATAAACATATTAATCCCTATTTTAGAAAGAGAAATGGAGAGGGCGCCACATAGCGTGATATTGTTTCACAAAGGATGATACAACAAGCAAAATGGTAATGCGCTTACCGGAGACTGTGGTACTGTGCTGTGACCAGTACTGAATCGCCTGCTAGCACTTGAGTCAGTGGCTAGTACACTGTCAGATATGATTCCTCCCGGGGCTTTCTCCTGGGGCCAAGGAATTGTGCTGTAGGCGTTTTTGTGTTCAGCAACTAAGGTGTGTTGCTCAATTGGATTTAAACCATAAAATAGAGTGTACAACTTCCAAAGTTTAAAAGAATTTCAAATCAGCTTTATTATAACGCGTTTCTCAACCGCCAAGGGTCGTTTCTTCAGATATCAAAGCGAATAAAATGTATTACAAAACTTGACATTTTATACACATTTGTATAGATAAAAAGGAAGTTGTCACATAAATTTCAAACCAATGAAAAACATTTCAAGACTCAACTGAGAGGCCGTACAAAGGGCCTCACAGGTGTTACAATGGGTGTGAAAACAGCATTGAAAGGTCATAATTGTTTAAAATTGAATCAGCTGTGAGCTTCAGCTAGAAGAAGATCTTAGATCTATCAACATAGTGTGTTAAAAAGAAAAGAAAAACAAGAAAAACAAAAGAAAAAATAACCACAATTCCAAGATAACAAATTTAAAATTATATAAATTGTTTTTTAAAAACATATGATGCACAAAAATTGCACCTGTAAAATATAATGTAATGTGATAGAAATAAAATAATCTGGAATAAAAAGCCATGACGTGGTCAATTATGAATAGTGATGTGTCTGAAAATTTTGTTGTATATTTGAAGGGATGTTTGCAACAGGTTAGGTAAAGAAATATATCCACATTTTAATTATAAGCTTGTATATGAATAGTGTGTGAAATGATACCAAATGAGCGATCATTGTATATGTACATAGAATAAATATTAATAATAGTCGTATAAAAAAGAGCAAGTTTGATCCATTATAAGTAAGAGACCATAATGTGTATTTTATATTTAAAGGGACATTTGCAACAAGAGGTGTGTCTGCACTTTGTATATTTTGATTCTAAGTGGTAAAGCTAAAATGTAAACTTGTATACGAATCCTGCATGGAGTATTATCAGTTAGCAATTGTTATGTGGTGGAATGTAAGAACATGATAGTGCTAAAATCTGTCTGTTGGTGAATTGTACTAGCAATATCGATAAAATGAAATAACCCATGGACATCTTTATTGATTGTTAACAGTGTACTTAATAGGCATCTATTTTTAAATGCTATTTATGCATAGTGCCTAAAAACTACTCTCCATTTTGTTTTTGAACTGACCACTATGGAAAAAGTTATAAATTCTAAAAACTACTCTCCATTTTATTTTTGAACTGATCATTATGGATAAGACTGTGATAAAATTGTCAATATCATATTATCACCATTGTGGAATAAACTGTAATAAATTCGTCAGTATCATATCTCTTAAAACTTTTCAAAGAAAATATTTGATGCTTCTTCAAATGATTTTGCATTTGTGACCTCAATAGATGTGGGGAACGGTAATATTCAAATAATTGAACATAGAAGTTCGATATGGATATTCATCATGGTTATTATTTGCCTTGGTTATACAGTAAACCAATATCAGTGTGTATCTAAGATAATTTAGGTGAATTAATTAATCTATGTAAAACTAGTTACGGTGTTGGTGTTCATGGAGATATGATAGAATTGTATGGATATTGTCAGAAAAATTATATTTTATGTGTGCAAATTTCTGGTTTATAAAATGATATTCAATAAAAAATATTAAACGATGTGTATTAGGCATGTGTGTGGCATGTATGAATGATAGACAGGCCTCAATATTGTTGATAAAAATGGTGCATATGTTATAAAACATTGTATGTGTATGTATCGTGTGTATTAATAATTGTAACAAAAAATATTGTAGTGTATTAGTATATATGAAGTATATTAATCCCTAAACCGCCGCACTCCCGCATTGCAAACACTAGTTAAATATTATTAACCCCTAATCTGCCGTCCCAACATCACCATCGCCACCATCACCAACCCCTAAACCTAACCCTAAGTCTAACCCTAACACCCCTAACTTTAATATAATTAAAATAAATCTAAATAAAAATTCCTATCATTAACTAAATAATTCCTATTTAAAACTAAATACTTACCTGTAAAATAAACCCTAAGCTAGCTACAATATAACTAATAGTTACATTGTAGCTCTCTTATGTTTTATTTTTATTTCACAGGCAAGTTTGTATTTATTTTAACTAGGTAGACTAGTAAGTAAATAGTTATTAACCATTTACTAGCTACCTAGTTAAAATAAATACAAATTTACCTGTAAAATAAAACCTAACCTGTCTTACACTAACACCTAACATTACACTACAATGAAATAAATTACATTAATTAAATACAATTAACTAAATTACAAAAAAAAATAAACACTAAATTACACAAAATAAAAAAGAAATGATCAAATATTTAAACTAATTACACCTAATCTAATAGCCCTATCAAAATAAAAAGCCCCCCCAAAATAAAAAAAATCCTAGCCTAAACTGCCAATAGCCCTTAAAAGGGCCTTTTGTGGCGCATTGCCCCAAATAAATCAGCTCTTTTACTTGTAAATAAAAATACAAACAACCCCTTAACAGTAAAACCCACCACCCACACAACCAACCCCCCCAAATAAAATTGTATCCAAAAAACCTAAACTCCCCATTGCCCTGAAATGGGCATTTGGATGGGCATTGCCCTTAAAAGGGCATTTAGCTCTTTTCCATTGCCCAAACCCTAAGCTAAAAATAAAACCCACCCAATAAATTCTTAAAAAAACCTAACACTAACCCCCGAAGATCCACTTACAGTTTTTGAAGACCGGACATCCATCCTCATCAAGCCGGGAGAAGTCTTCATCCAAGCAGGCAGAAGTCCTCAACAAAGCCTGGAGAAGTCTTCATCCAAGCGCAGGGCCGGATTTACATCTCAGGGGGCTGTAGGCACAAAAACCTGAAGCACCCCCCCCCCCCGAACAATAGCAATATTAAAACTAGCAGCATGCATGCTCATCCCCATCAACAACCTGTGCAGCCAGAGGAAGAAAATATAAAATTTAGGTATTTTTTTCCACTACATGAAAAAAATCTTGTAAACTCTGATATTTTTGGTACAAATACACACAGATGTTACATTTATTTTGTTCTGAAATATAAATATAATAAGATGTTGCTCTCAATGGATAACATGGAATGTTGTAGATTATATGTAATCCAGGGGTCAACAAATGTGTTTAAAATTAGAATTTAGAAATTCAATTTACCACAATACAAAAATACCACCCTTACTTGATAAAAGAACAGATTAACATTTTTTAATGTGATGTGTGTGTATGTGTATATATATATATATATGTGTGTGTGTGTGTGTGATGTGTGTGTATGTGTATATATATATATATATATATATATACATACAAACAAATATGCCATGTGAGTGGTTTACACACATACACATTTTACAGCCTTACAGTCTACAAACTTTGTTGTCAAAGTGCCCTAAAGGCTGTAAATCACAATTGGCAGCTTTTAATAAAGAGCAGAGCAGCTAGTCCCACATAACCTCCACACCTCCAAGGCCTTTATAGAACAAAAACATTCATCCTGAAGCAGAATTTAAACTCCTGGGTATAAAAAAGGAATACAGCACATAACAAGTGAATACACTGCAACCCTCTCTGGTAGCCAAGGGGTTAGAGTGCTCTGCTTGTTATGTTTTAATTCTAGGCAGCATTAGAAGCCTTGTACAGTCCTAACCTGTTCTGAAGCTTTCATTCCTCAACAAAAAGTTTCTGCACCACATCAGCATGGAGCTTGGCTGTGTGAGGCAACAGAAGTACATAAAATAAAAGTGAAACTAAACATGCCTGGCGAAAATGGGAGGATATTAGTTTTAATCTTTGCCCCTCTCTCCTTCATGGCTCCCTCAACTGCTGTAACATATTCCCAATGAAACACTCGACTTTGTAGGCACCTGGCAGCACAATTCTTACTAAAATGACAGGCAGGCGCCCCTCACTGCAAGGCGCCTGTAGGCACATGCCTACTGTGCCTAATGGGAAATCCGGCCCTGTCCAAGCGGCAAGAAGTGGTCCTCCAGGCGGGCAGAAGTCTTCATCCAGACGGCATCTCCTATCTTTATCCTTCCGACGTAGAGCGGCTCCATCTTCAAGACATCCGGCGCGGAGCATCCTCTTCTGTTGACGGCTACTGAAGAATGAAGGTTCCTTTAAGGGATGTTATCCAAGATGGCGTCCCTTGAATTCCGATTGGCTGATAGAATTCTATCAGCCAATCGGAATTAAAGTTGAAAAAATCCTATTGGCTGTTGAAAAAATCCTATTGAGCTTCAATCCTATTGGCTGATCTAATCAGCCAATAGGATTGAGCTCGCATTCTATTGGCTGTTCCAAACAAAATTATCCAAAACAATAAAAATTAGGCCTATTCTAATACCCCGTTTAAAAAAAAACAAAAAAACTCCCTGAAATAATAAAACCCTAATCTATAATAAACTACCAAGGGCCCTTAAAAGGGCCTTTTGTAGGGCATTGCTCTAAAGTTAACAGCTCTTTTGCAAAAAAATTAAAACACCCCCTAACATTAAAAACCCCCACCCCCCCAAACCCACAAAATAAAAATAAACCTAATCTACCCATTGCCCCAAAGAGGGCATTTGTATGGGCATCAGCTCTTTTTCGGTCCATTAAATAAAAAACACCCCAAAAATAAAAAAAATCCCATTACAAAAAATAACAAATGAAATTATCCAAAATAATAAAAATGATTCCTATTCTAATACCCTGTTTTAGAAAGAAAAACACCCCAAAAAAAAAAAAAAACTTATCTATAATTAACGACCAACAGCCCTTAAAAGGGCCTTTTGTAGGGCATTGCTCTAAAGTTAACAGCTCTTCTGCAAAAAAATTAAAACACCCCTAACATTAAAACCCCCCACCACCCCCAAACCCCCAAAATAAAAATAAACCTAATCTACCCATTGCCTCAAAGAGGGCATTTGTATGGGCATCAGCTCTTTTTCGGTCCATTAAATAAAAAACACCCCAAAAATAAAAAAAATCCCATTACAAAAAATAACAAATGAAATTATCCAAAATAATAAAAATGATTCCTATTCTAATACCCTGTTTTAGAAAGAAAAACACCCCAAAATAAAAAAAAAACCTTATCTATAATTAACTTAAAAAAGCCTAATCTACCCATTGCCCTGAAAAGGGCATTCAGCTCTTTTACTGCCCTTAAAAGGGCATTCAGCTCTTTTTCGGCCAATTAAAAGTCCTAATCTAAAAAAAAAAACAACACTAACCCCAAAATCGGTACTCACAGTTGCTGAAGTCCGGCGAAAGATCTTCATCCCAGTGGCAAATCATCTTTATCCAGGCATCTTCATCCATCGCGGGACCAGCCTCGTCTTCATCCATGCGGAGGCAGAGCGGTCGATGTGTGGAGGCGGAGGTCCAGGCAGAGGTTCATTGGTCCGACGTGGAGGTCCTCTTCATGCGATCGTCCGCCGCACACTGAGGATTCAATGCAAGGTACCCCTTTTATATTGGGGTACCATTGCATTCCTATTGGCTGAAAAATAATAATCAGCCAATAGGAATTAGAGCTGCTTAAATCCTATTGGCTGATTTAAACAGCCAAAAGGATTTAAGCAGCTCTCATTCCTATTGGCTGATTTGAACGGCGGTTTAGGGGTTAATAGGTTTAGTTAGTGATGGCGATGTTGGGGAACTGTGGTTTAGATTAGAACAATGAACAATTCTGAATATGAATAAAGAATGGATCAGAAAATTCGGAAACTGATTTATTCATTTTCAGAATTTTTCAGGATTTTAGTTATGGTGCCGATTCGGCAATTTGGATGCATCCAAATCTCCGAAGCGGCCACAATTCGGCCGAAACGAAACACACATGTCTAATATTAATCCACATATAAAACATTTAATACAACCACATAGAAGAATTCCATTTCATCTAAGACACAAAGTTGATGCTGAACTCAAGAACCTTGAAACACAAGGAATCATCGAGTGAGTGCAGGGGCCAACTCCATGGGTCGTCCCAAAATTGTCAATGACAAAACCCAAATAGTGTAAGAATTTGCATAGACATGAGGCAAGCCAACACTGCCACCATCAGAGAGCTCCACATTACTCCAACATTAGATGATATAATTCATGATCTCAACCAGACAAAAGATTTATTCAAACTTGATTTAAAATCAGGCTATTATCAACTGGAATTGGATCCAACAAGCAGATATATAACTACTTTTTCAACACACACAGGATTGTGGAGGTACAAGCGCCTAGGTTTTGGTGTTTCTTCTGCTGCTGAAGTATTTAAAAATGCAATACAGCAAACACTATCTGGAATTCCAGGAGTTAAGAACTTCAGCAATGATATTATTGTGTTTGGAGCTATTCAAGAGGACCATGATAAAATCTTACTGCAGTTTTTGAGCGACTTTATGAGACAGGACTTACCTTAAATTGTAGTAAGTGTGAATTTAACAAAACTAAACTAGATTTGTCTTTTCAGCTGAAGGCATATCAGCAGATCAAAAGAAAGTGTAAGCAATTCAGAATGCAAATCCTCCTATAGACGCCAGTAAATTCAGAAGTTTCCTGGGGATGGTTAAATACTGTTCTTAAATTATCCCTAACTTCTCCACTATTGCCTCATCTTTAAAAGAGTTAACAAAGAAAAGTGTGCCATGGCGTTGGACTGAAACTGAACAACAAGCTTTTCAACAATTGAAACAGAGTTTGACCAGTGACAAGAGAATGTTCTATTTTAAACCTCAACGACAAACTATTCTTTTAGTAGATGCTAGCCCTGTTTATTTAGGTGCTATTCTGGCGCAGAGAGACAAAGGCAAGCATTATATCATTGCTTATGGTAACCGTTCTCTAAATGATGTGGAAAAACTTTATTCTCAAACCGAACGTGAAGCTTCATATCTTGGATTTAAACATAGGCACATTACTCCTTTGTGCCCACAAGCTAATGCAGAAGCTGAAAGATCCATGCGTTCTATATGGAAATTTCTAAGAGCAACTACAGCGCAAGGTAGACCATGGAAACAAAATGTATACTCTTTTCTGAGAGACTATCAATTAATTTCCCATTGCACTACAGGCAGATTACCTGCAGAGCTGTTATTTGATTGCAAACTTTGGATCAAAATTCCAGATATAAATGATTCACTAACAGAGATACTCAACAAGGTCTTGATACAAAAAGACAGTCATGCCAAAGCCAAGATGAAAGCTTACGCAGATAAATACTATCATACCAAATCTGCTCTTTTTGCTGTTGGAGATAGAGTCCTGTGTCGGCAAGATAGACAACACAAGTTGGATACTTTATATGATATGGTCCCATATACAGTTACAAGAATTCAAGGATCAATGATCACTGCAGTAAGAAATGGACATACAATTACTTGGAATTCTTCTTTCTTCAAGAACGTACACAAAGAACGGGACAATGAATTATCTGATGCAGAAGATAATGGTTCTGATATACCTAAATTATTTCAAGAACATGATAGCATAAATAATAACACAGAGAGCAGAGAGGGGGAATAAACCCTAACACATGATCAGTCCTCAGATACTAATAGAAAATACCCCCTCAGAAAAAACAGAAGACCTCCTGAATATCTTAAAGGGACATAAAACAAGTTGGGATAGAGACAAAATATAATAATAAGTACTTTAATTACTTTACCTGCAAATTTATACTGCAGTGCCTCGCCATTAACCCTTTCTTTTTAGTTTCTGAATTGTAAAGCTCTAACTCCCCCCACACAATTCCTTTTATGACTGTATCTATAGCTATTGTTCTTTTGGTAGAATGTGCATAAGCATTATCTGCTGGAGCATGCCTAGAAGCTGTGTCTAAACACTGCTAAAAGGGGTGGAGTTGGCTGCTCCAGGCAGCTAAGCTATGTAATTAATTTTGCTTATTTTTGGAAAAAAAATTAAAATACTTGCCAGCAATTTTTAAACATTTTTTTGTGCAAACTATTTTTAATTAATTCGCCCTTAATTAGCCCTTAATTAGTTTTATGTCCCTTTAACCTCTTAAGGACATATGACGGAATTTTTCCGTCATAAAACAATTGAGCAAACTGAAAGCTGTGTCCTTAAAGGGTTAAAGACTATGAAAAATAATAATAATACAGTGTTTTCATATAATGTATTATAATGTCATCGTGCAACTCTTTTCTGTGAAATATATTTGGTCTTATTTCTAAATATTAGGCATAGTATAGATATAGATAGTTATATTTATGTTTAGTTTAATTGTTATGTTGCTAATCTAAAGTAAGAGAGGGATATTGTGTTTGCTGTTATGTTATAATATATAATGTTTTCTTCCTAGTTTGTGCTCTGACTTAGAAATACAGTGTATATATAATTGTTGCAAAGAAGCAGGGATGGGAACAGTGTAAGAGTGAGAAACCAGGAAATAAAGTGTGTGAGTTAGTTGCTGTATAAATGGACTCTGTGTCAGATATATTTCTTAATCACCTGGATTTACAAACACTACAATAAGGTTTCCACATCACCAGCTTTTGTGCAAGTTTTACTACATTCCTGAGTTAGTATCTGTAGTGTTATGCTTGATCTCTGTTCTATCTGTTTTCATGTGAGAAAAAACCTTAAACTTCCATGGATAATTATATTCTGGTCACTGTATACTGATTTCAAATTAATCAGGAAAATGCTGACTTTGCTATTCTTGGTTAATGACAACATTAGTAAAATAATTAATTGTGGAACAATTTGTTCCCAATGTAACAAATAAATCAACTTCTACTTATTAAACCATCTTTGGTGCAGTCCAAATTGAATTTGAAGAAACTATTTCAGGTCTAATTAGAGTGGATTCATTTTAATTGTTGCCCTGCCCCTGGCAGAATTTTTTGTGGACACCCATAGCCCAGTTGATGGATAAGTCTCTGTCAGATTATAGCACAGAGGGCACGATTCTCTAAAGCTCTTTAGGCTTGTAATATTCTCTAAGAAATCTTGCCATTATCATAAAGTCCCTGCTGAAACTCGCTAAAGGTAATTTTACCTTGAGAGCAGTGTATCTTGCTAATCCTAACATTTCAAAAACTCTAGGATTTATCAGCACTAAAACTAAAGGTGACTTTCAGTCACAAAATATAAAAAACAAAAGTTACCTTCACTGCTAACCTAAGAACGATCTGTCCGCCCACAGCACAGCTCAATTTTTTTAATGAGGTGACTTTTACACCTCTTAGCCAATAGCCGTGCCATATGACACTGTGCTGTATGCAAGCATCGAGATTGTCTAAATAGGTAGAAATGTCACCTCAATAAAAAAAACTTGAACTGTGCCGTGGGCAGCCAGAGGATCTTAGGTTAGCAGTGAAGCTGTGGCGAAATAAAGGTGACTCGTGAATGAAAGTCACCTTTATTTTTAGTGCTGATAATTTCATTTAAAAAAACGCTAGGATTTACCATCCGTTTATGTGTGGATGACATGTGGTTGTCATCTGTGTAATGTGTTAAGTGCGGAGAACGTGGGCAGGATGTGTTGCTTCAGAGCTCATTGCATGCCCCTGCACTTTTCTACATCAGCGAGGTGGTGGAATTGCCCGGCATGCCCCAGGAAACCCGAAAGTCTGGGTTTAAGACCCACTGTTTAAGAGGCAATCTCCTGCTCTTTCAAATGGTGGGCAACTTGGAGGAAAAGTCTAAGCAACTTAAAAAAATTAAAAGAAAACACAATTTCCCACTCTGTTTGCAGACGGGGGTTTTCTAGACACTTCTAATAGGCAATCAAAAAGGCCTAGATACCCACATAACCTCTTGCTTTAAAGCCCACATACCCATCTTTAAACTAAAACCCATATATAAGTTTTATAGTGAGGTGATCGCTATGTCAAAATACACAAATCACTTATTACCCTCAAAGAAAAATGCCTGATACAAAAATAGAGATGGTTTATAAGATACTACAAGCTGAAAACAGGGTAATTTGATTGATATTGGCTGCAGGATTCAATTTATAAAGTGTGTCCACTGCTAACTTCGCTTACCTCAGCAAAATCTCCCTTTTGAGCAAGCTCTGTATCTTTATTTTGGAGATAACTCACAGGAACAGACCCTTTTTTTAATGAATTACATGACAACAGCCAGGGGAGGAATGAAAGTAGCCAGGGCCACAAGTGCAAAAATTAGTGAAGGGCCCCCAACCTCTACAGACAAATGTCACACTCCAGGGCCCCTACACCTTAACTGTCTAGTTACTGCTAGTGCAGCTATCAACACTGTGCTAACTCCTGATCATCTGCCACTCAAGTCCAGCTCACAACCTCTAACCCCCACAGCATTTCCTGAACTGGGTGGGGGGGACTGTATGTACTCACTGAGTGTGTGGTGTCATACTAAATTTTGCCTGCCTGCTGCCGCCCATTCCCACAGTCACAAACACTTGTGCATTTAACCGGCTATTAGTGTAGACAACTCACCAGGAGCTTTGGCAACGCCATTGGCAGGCTCCCCTCTGTGCCAGGCTCTCGGTACAGTTCTTATTTGCCAGACTGCTCCGTCCACCTCTGGCAGCAGCCAATGTGAGCGTCAGCAAGGTATTTCACATGATCATTGGGCCCAGAAAGAGAAAGGGAAGGGTTTGCATATTAACTTTATTTCCCCTTCCACTTTTCCCAACAGTGGATAAGTCCCAAGATGTAGAATATTTAGAGAGACTCATTACTATTATCCACATAAAAGAGCATAATCTTTACATATTTAGACTGTGAGTAATAAAGCTGTACCAGTTGTTTACCCCCCCCCCCCCGCTAATGCTCATTGTTAAGGTTACCGGGTTTGCAGGTATCCAGTATTTAACTAGAAAGTCCACTACATTGATTCGGTGTCCAGTAATAGATATGTAGAAATACTGGTCATTTAAGTGATGAATTGTAAAACTGATTTTGACATATGGATGATGAACCACAGGGCCAAAGGTCTGATGTGAGAACGGAAATGGGCATATAAGAGACGCAATAGGCAACGGAGTCTGATCCTAATTGCCAACCTGTTTCTCTTAATCACTAGTTGGTCACCCATTAGGTTTTGTAGGACAACTGGAAAACCTACTCACTGGTTTATAGGAATTTCCTGCTCATTAGCTGATGATAACTTCCTGCTAATTGCTTATTGGTTTATAGGAACTTCCTGCTAATTGCTTATTGGTTTATAGGAACTTCCTGCTAATCGCTTATTGGTTTATAGAAACTTCCTGCTAATTGCTCATCGGTTTATAGGAACTTCCTGCTAATGTTCATGAGTTGATAGTAGGGTACTGCTAATGCGCATTGAGAGTTAGTGGGGAGTATCTAGAAGTCAGTACACAAGATGCACAACAGATACCGCTATGTTAGTTCAAATGTAAATAAACAGCTTTTAATTGATGCTTATACAGGCAATACAAATGTCAAGTTGTTTACATGTTTCCCTTTGATATGGATGAAAAAACATTAAAGGGACAGTAAACACCTTAGAACTACAAGATTTTTCTGCAATAAGCTAATATACTATGTGAGACTGAAATATTTGTTATATCTTTGTTGGCTTAGATTGTGTTTTAATAGCCAATAAGGATTTGAAGGCTAGTCACAGTCATTATGTTATCAAACTTTTCATTCTGTTGCAGTTGTTATCTTATCATCTCTGCTGAAGCCAGTTAGGGACAGATATGGAGTAAGGTTAGGCTTGTGTTGCCTACCGTGTGCACTATCAGTTCTCGGAACTGGAAAACTGCAAACATTTTTTTTACACGTAATTAAACTTTTTAGAATACAGTCTCAAATAATTTACTGTCCCTTTAAGACACCATATTTTTAAATTATAAAGGCAATCATGAAAATGCTTTCAGCTGGTGTAGCCGTGCCAATGGTATATATGATAGATTTCATATTAAATCTTGAAACTAATACACATTTGATAAACGGACATGTTAAAACCTGATTAGAACCTTTATATGTTGTTTTTTAACCCTATCCTATCCTTGTTTCTTCCCTTGCTCTGCATTAAATAAAGAAGTTATTCACAAGGAAGAGCAGAAAGCACAAGGTTTCCAGAGGGATCTGTTATGGCTTCCTGGGCATTTTTACACTGCTGGGCCGCACAGTACACTTACTGACTACATAGCTGTTCTAATCCATCTGTTTAAATACACAAAGCTTTTTTATTAGCTCTTAGACATTAGCTGTTGACAATGGGCTCTGCAAAAAGAATGTTTATAGGTGTGAGGCGTGGGTAAGATATATGTCTGCTGCTGGAGCCATAAAACAAGTCACTGATATTAATATATTTTTTGTCCTATTATGACAAAGAGGAGTTGTGCTGTACAGAGTGTATAGCAAACTGTTTATTTCAGGGGCAGTTGTATTTATAGAGAGAATCAAACACCCATAATTCATTGGGGCTACCACATAGTTAAAGCAATGATTCTACAAAATGTTACAATAGTTCAACACTGATTTTACTTTCTTTAAAACATAAGTGGCTCAGGATTTTATAGGGCTACAGAAATGTACTCTCAGAAAAATGACATTCCAATGTAAAACTGGTAGGTAAAAATTATATATTATTACTTTAAAAGAAAAGTCTGGTCAAAATTTAACGTTCATGATTCAAATAGAGCAGCAATTTAAGCAACTTTCTAATTTACTCCTATTATCATTTTTTCTTCATTCTCTTGCTATCTTGATTTGAATGTAAGCTTAGGAGCCGGCCCATTTTTGGTTTAACCTGGGTAGCGCTTGTTGATTGGTGGCTATATTTAGACTACCCAGGTGGCCCGGCTCCTTTGCTTACAATCATGCTTTTTCAAATAAAGATACCAAGAGAACAAAGAAAAATTGATAATAGGAGTAAATTAGAAAGTTGCTTAAAACTGAATGCTCTAAATGAATCATGAAAGTTTTTTTTGGCTATTCCTTTAATAGAAAGAGTGGTATGCATTATCCCCCAGTTCTACTACTAAACCCTAAACTGAAAGACACTATAACCTCCAGACATCATAATTAACCCCATAGCCTTTAGGGATCCTATCATTTTTAACCACCTAATTGCTAAATCCCGCACTGCAGCTTTGGTTAGAGGCTTAATGGCAGTTTATGGCAGTTAAGGGGTTAGTGCAGTGGGAACTTTAATTGATCAGTGTAATGCATTGCGCCAGCTTTTAAAAAGCAGTACTGGAAACAAAATTAAAGGGATATGAAACCCAAAAAAATATCTTTGCGATTCAGACAGAACAAACCATTTTTAAAAAGTTTCCAATTTACTTCTATTATCAAATTTGCCTCATTCCTATGATATTCTGTGTTGAAGAGATACCTAGGTAGGCATTTGGAGCACTACATGGCAGGAAATAGCCATCTAGAGCTTATACAAATGGATAACATTGACACAAAACTGCTGCCATATAGTGCTCTAGAAATGGGCCGGCTCCTAAGCATACATTCCTACTTTTCTATAAAATGTACCAAGGGAAATAAGAAAAAAATTGATAATAGAAGTGAATTAGAAAATTGAACGAAATAAAAAATGTGGGTTTGATATCCCTTTAACTTCACAGTGAATTTAGGATATGTTCATTTAGGCCTGCGCATGAGAAGTCATTGTTTTTTTTTTTAAACTAATGACTTGTAATATCAACTCCAAATGTATAGATTACAACGAACCAAATATCCAGCACCTGAAAGTAACAAGGTGTGCAAGCTTCAGGAATACTGCACTGTACTCCACACAATATAAAGTCACAAAGAAGAAGCAGCACCAACCAGTAGTTTCAACAGATTTATTCGTGCAGTATGCACAGTGTGTACAGCCAGACCAACAAACAGCAACGTTTCGGACTTAGTCCTTAATCATGCATAGTTACACCTGGAGATCATGCAGCTTAAATACACCTGTAAACCACACCCATTCCTTTAAACACCTATGACAAACTATGACAAACTGAATGTCAGCACCCTCTAGTGGTCATATAAAAAATTACTCTAACAGAATATAAAAAGTCAGTTTAAACACATATTGCTCCTAATAAATCTAAAATGCAAAAATACATTTCAAACATCTTAAACATGCTAAAAAATTAGGATAATATATAAATCATATACTCTAGAGACATAGGCCTAGATTTGGAGTTTGGCGGTAGCCGTGAAAACCAGCGTTAGAGGCTCCTAACGCTGGTTTTAGGCTACCTCCGGTATTTGGAGTCACTCAAAAAAGGGTCTAACGCTCACTTTTCAGCCGCGACTTTTCCATACCGCAGATCCCCTTACGTAAATTGCGTATCCTATCTTTTCAATGGGATTTTTCTAACTCCGGTATTTAGAGTCGTGTCTGAAGTGAGCGTTAGAAATCTAACGACAAAACTCCAGCCGCAGAAAAAGGTCAGTAGTTAAGAGCTTTCTGGGCTAACGCCGGTTCATAAAGCTCTTAACTACTGTACTCTAAAGTACACTAACACCCATAAACTACCTATGTACCCCTAAACCGAGGTTCCCCCACATCGCCGCAACTCGATTAAATTTTTTTAACCCCTAATCTGCCGACCGCCACCTACGTTATCCTTATGTACCCCTAATCTGCTGCCCCTAACACCGCCGACCCCTATATTATATTTATTAACCCATAATCTGCCCCCCACAACGTCGCCGCCAGCTACCTACACTTATTAACCCCTAATCTGCCGTCCGCATGCCGCCGCCAGCTACATTATCCCTATGTACCCCTAATCTGCTGCCCTAACATCGCCAACCCCTATATTATATTTATTAACCCCTAACCTGCCCCCCACAACGTCGCCGCCACCTACCTACAATAATTAACCCCTAATCTACCGACCGCAAAGAGCCGCCAGCTACATTATAGCTATGTACCCCTAATCTGCTGCCCCTAACACCGCCGACCCCTATATTATATTTATTAACCCCTAACCTGCCCTCCCTAACATCGCCGACACCTAACTTCAATTATTAACCCCTAATCTGCCGACCGAATCTCGCCGCTATTCTAATAAATGTATTAACCCCTAAAGCTAAGTCTAACCCTAACACTAACACCCCCCCTAAGTTAAATATAATTTTAATCTAACAAAATAAATTCACTCTTATTAAATAAATTATTCCTATTTAAAGCTAAATACTTACCTGTAAAATAAATCCTAATATAGCTACAGTATAAATTATAATTATATTATAGCTATTTTAGGATTAATATTTATTTTACAGGTAACTTTGTATTTATTTTAACCAGGTACAATAGCTATTAAATAGTTAAGAACTATTTAATAGCTAAAATAGTTAAAATAATTACAAATTTACCTGTAAAATAAATCCTAACCTAAGTTACAATTAAACCTTTAAATCAAGTTCAGTTACAATTAAACAATTAAATCAAGTTCAGTCCGATTGGATGATTGGATCAGCCAATCGGATTGAACTTGATTCTGATTGGCTGATTCCATCAGCCAATCAGAATATTCCTACCTTAATTCCGATTGGCTGATAGAATCCTATCAGCCAATCGGAATTCGAGGGACGCCATCTTGGATGACGTCATTTAAAGGAACCGTCATTTGTCGTTCAGTCATCGGCCAGGATGGATGTTCCGCGTCGGAGGTCTTCAGGATGCTGCCGCTCCGCTCCGGATGGATGACTATAGAAGATCCCGCTTGGATGAAGACTTCAATCGGATGGAAGACCTCTTCTGCCCCGCTTGGATGAAGACTTCTACCGGATGGAGGACCTCTTCTTGCTCCGCTTGGATCAAGACTTCGGACCCTCTTCTGGACCGATCGCTGAACCCAGTGAGGTGAAGACAAGGTAGGGAGATCTTCAGGGGCTTAGTGTTAGGTTTATTTAAGGGGGGTTTGGGCTAGATTAGGGGTATGTGGGTGGTGGGTTGTAATGTTGGGGGGGGTATTGTATGTTTTTTTTTACAGGCAAAAGAGCTGAACTTCTTGGGGCATGCCCCGCAAAGGGCCCTGTTCAGGGCTGGTAAGGTAAAAGAGCTTTGAACTTTAGTAATCTAGAATAGGGTAGGGCATTTTTTTATTTTGGGGGGCTTTGTTATTTTATTAGGGGGCTTAGAGTAGGTGTAATTAGTTTAAAATTGTTGTAATATTTTTCTTATGTTTGTAAATATTTTTTTATTTTTTGTAACTTAGTTCTTTTTTATTTTTTGTACTTTAGTTAGTTTATTTCATTGTAGTTATTTGTAGGTATTGTATTTAATTAATTTATTGATAGTGTAGTGTAGGTTAATTGTAGGTAATTAATTATTGATAGTGTAGTGTTAGGTTTAATTGTAACTTAGGTTAGGATTTATTTTACAGGTAAATTTGTAATTATTTTAACTATTTTAGCTATTAAATAGTTCTTAACTATTTAATAGCTATTGTACCTGGTTAAAATAAATACAAAGTTACCTGTAAAATAAATATAAATCCTAAAATAGCTATAATATAATTATAATTTATGTTGTAGCTATATTAGGATTTATTTTACAGGTAAGTATTTATCTTTAAATAGGAATAATTTATTTAATAAGAGTTAATTAATTTCGTTAGATTAAAATTATATTTAATTTAGGGGGGTGTTAGTGTTAGGGTTAGACTTAGCTTTAGGGGTTAATACATTTATTAGAATAGCGGTGAGCTCCAGTCGTCAGATTAGGGGTTAATAATTGAAGTTAGGTGTCGGCGATGTTAGGGAGGGCAGATTAGGGGTTAATACTATTTATTATAGGGTTAGTGAGGCGGATTAGGGGTTAATAACTTTATAATAATAGCGGTGCGGTCCGGTCGGCAGATTAGGGGTTAATAAGTGTAGGCAGGTGGAGGCGACGTTGTGGGGGGCAGATTAGGGGTTAATAAATATAATATAGGGGTCGGCGATGTTAGGGCAGCAGATTAGGGGTACATAGGGATAATGTAAGTAGCGGCGGTTTACGGAGCGGCAGATTAGGGGTTAATAATAATATGCAGGGGTCAGCGATAGCGGGGGCTGCAGAATAGGGGTTAATAAGTGTAAGGTTAGGGGTGTTTAGACTCTGGGTACATGTTAGAGTGTTAGGTGCAGACGACGTAGGAAGTGTTTCCCCATAGCAATCAATGGGGCTGCGTTAGGAGCTGAACGCGGCTTTTTTGCAGGTGTTAGGTTTTTTTTTCAGCTCAAACAGCCCCATTGTTTCCTATGGGGGAATCGTGCACGAGCACGTTTTTGAGGCTGGCCGCTTGCGTAAGCAACTCTGGTATCGAGAGTTGAAGCTGCATTAAATATGCTCTACGCTCCTTTTTTGGAGCCTAACGCAGCCTTTATGTGGACTCTCAATACCAGAGTTATCTTTATGGTGCGGCCAGAAAAAAGCCAGTGTTAGCTTTTCGGGTCGTTACCGACAAAACTCTAAATCTAGCCGATAGAGACCAATCTAGTTCTCTATTCATACCTTTTGGGTACATGGTATCTAATCTATTGACCCAATAGGCCTCCCTAATTTTAAGTCTATTGGCTCTATTGCCACCCCGCCTCAGGTGTCCAACTTGTTCTAATATCTGAAACCTTAATTGAGTCAGATTGTGACCTACAGATAAAAAATGATTGGCCACTGGAGCATCTAATTTTTCTGTTCTAATGCTGCTCTTGTGTTGGGTCATCCTTTCACGTACTGTACGGGTGGTCTCCCCCACGTACCCCAAACCACAAGGACATTTAATATAATATACAGCAAAATCTGTATTGCATGTAAAGTGCCCTCTAATCTCAAATCTTTTCCCGGTACCAGAATGGCTAAAAAAGGGGCCCTTAATCATATTATTACAGTATGAACAACCCAGGCAGGGAAAGCAGCCTAGATTCTTACCACCAATGTACTTCTGAACCAATGTCCTAGATGGACCAATGTCTGCATGCACCAAAAAATCTTTCAAATTTCTCCCCCTCTTAAATGCAGGCATAAGCGGTTCTTTGAATTCAGGTTAACATTAACATTATAACATTAGGGTTATATGTTTTCAAAATGTGCCAATGTTTAGAAATGATCCTATTTATTTTATTACTCAACTTGGAATACTGACTTACAAAAATTAACCTGTAAGGTCTTTCTTTCTTTTTGACCTCTTCCTGTGGCAATAAATCTTGTCTTGGGATTACCTTCACGTTTTCAATCTCCTTTTGAATTAGGGCTGATGGATATCCCCTAACCTTAAAACGGTCACCCATCTCTTCTAATCTCTGTACTACAGGACCTGTTTCAGAGACGATTCTTTTTACTCTAAGGAGTTGACTCCTTGGAAGCGACCTAATTAAGGACTGGGGATGCATGCTATCGTAATGGAGAAGAGTGTTGCAATCTGTTGCTTTCTTATGTAGATCAACTACAAGACCCTGTTAATTTTAAGTACCCTGGTGTCAAGAAACACAACACTCTCCTCACTACAAACCAGCTTAAATTTAATGTGACAAGTGGCAGAGTTAAGTTCATTTACAAATTCCTCAAGGGTTCCAATGTCGCCCAGCCACACGCCAAAGATGTTGTCTATATAACGCCACCAGGTGGCAGCATACTGTAAAAATAATGGATTATTATAGACAAAATATTCCTCATACATATTCATGTATATATTGGAGTATGTCGGGGCGACATTGGAACCCATGGCGGTACCTTGGAGCTGCAAATAATAATGATCTTCAAAAAGAAAATAATTGCACCTCAGGATAATACTCAATAATTGCAAGATAAATTCCCTATGTTGGGTATTATATCTCTCATCCTGACACATCATCTTGTTTACAGCGCCAATGCCAGCCTCATGTGTAATAGATGTGTACAATTAAGTAACATCCAAACTAAAGAGGATTCCTTTAGTATTCTCAATTGGTATACTCTGTAGTTTTTTCAAAAAAGGAACTAGAGTTAACATATGGTCTCAAAGATTTGTCTAAAAAAATAGATGCATTTGATAGTAAAGACCCCATGCCTGCCACTATAGGGTGGCCCGGAGGGGCAGTGGCACTCTTATGCACCTTGGGGAGAGTGTAAAGGACAGGGGTAATGTCCTCTGTATTTAAAAGGAACTGTGCAGTGTCATTGTCAATAATACCCAATTTAACAGCTCTCTGTACACATAATGTAATTTCCTTTTTGATTTTAAAAAAAGGATTATAATCCAACCTTTGGTATACATCATTGTCAGACAATTGGGAATACATTTCATTAATGTAGTACTGCTTATCTAGGAGCACTGTTGCTCCACCCTTGTCGGCCCCTTTAATGACCAATGATTTATTGTTCCTAAGTTTATCTAATGCCTGTTTCTCATTACCAGACAAACTACCCCTTTTATCCTTATTATCTTTATGCATCTGACCATGTTTACAAAGTGTTAACACATCTCTCTCTACCAATTTCATAAACGTTTGTACCCCTGCATTAACTTGTGCTGGTGTAAAAGTGTTTTTTGTAGTTAGCCCCAAACTTTTCAGATTTAACTCCTGATTTTGCATGCACACAGTGGAGGTCTGACCTCTGACACTACATTCAGAAATATCTGCAAAAAACTTTTTAATTTCACTAATCTAAAGAAGCGGTACAGATCTTTACGTATTGCAAAAGTATCAAAGTCCTGTTGTGGACAAAACGATAGTCCTTTATCAAGTAATGACAGTTCATCTTTTGAAAGGGATACCTGGCTAAGATTCATCAAGGTCTGTTGCCACTGCGGGTCATCACCCGCTTCTCCTCCACAGACGCCGTTTTCTTCTTGGACTCCACTGTTTTTCCTACCATGGTGGCGCCTGCCCCCTCTGCGGCAGCGTGTAACTCCATGTCGGAGTCCCCCGAAGTCGAACCGGAAGAAGAGCCCTGTGTGCTGGAGCGACCGCTCATCCTGCGTGCACGCCTGCGCCTGTAACCGGAAGTGCCACCGGAAGTGCCCCCGGTACGTCTGCCGGAATCCCCGGACCAACGGTATACAGTTCCGGATACATAGTCCTCTTCATCCCTGGCGAATTTGGTCTTTTTCCGTTCCTGGATCACCCCTCTCAACTCGGTCAACTGAAGATCCAAAGAGGAGGTAAGTTTATCCAAATCTTCAATTGATAAACTATTAGCCAATTCCTTCTTCATACTTTCGATTTGATGATTTTGGCTATCGATTTCCATCTGGAGATATTCCACAGTGAGAACCATCAAATCAAATGAACATTTATTCAACACCCTTTCAAACTTTTGACAGTACTCCAGATTATCTTTCATAAGAGTAGGGCGAGTGCTCATACGAAGCCCCCTAGGAATGCGTTTCACTTGATGATACTCAGCCAGAGTCACAGCATGTAGTTCAAAAGCAACATGCTTCTTTTGTAAATATTCCAGCTTCTTACTAATGGATTGGGTGGGTGAGGATTTTAAAAAGTCTCTGGAGCCCCGGATCAATGTAGTAATCCGTGCAGCCTCCAAATCTGTGTATCCAAAAGTCTTTGGCTCTGTAACTTCAACATTCTGTTCCATGGTTACTCAGTGCAAGGAATAGTGCCATAACATATAACACAACGAACCAAATATCCAGCACCTGAAAGTAACAAGGTGTGCAAGCTTCAGGAATACTGCACCTATGACAAACTGAATGTCAGCACCCTCTAGTGGTCATATAAAAAAATACTCTAACAGAATATAAAAAGTCAGGTTAAACACATATTGCTCTCCAGGTGATCTCCAGGTGTAACTATGCATGATTAAGGACTAAGTCCGAAACGTTGCTGTTTGTTGGTCTGGCTGTACACACTGTGCATACTGCACGAATAAATCTGTTGAAACTACTGGTTGGTGCTGCTTCTTCCTTGTGACTTTATATTGTGTGGAGTACAGTGCAGTATTCCTGAAGCTTGCACACCTTGTTACTTTCAGGTGCTGGATATTTGGTTCGTTGTATTGGGTATTGACAATGACACTGCACAGTTCCTTTTAAATACAGAGGACATTACCCCTGTCCTTTACACTCTCCACAAGGTGCATAAGAGTGCCACTGCCCCTCCGGGCCGCCCTATAGTGGCAGGCATGGGGTCTTTACTATCAAATGCATCTATTTTTTTAGACAAATCTTTGAGACCATATGTTAACTCTAGTTCCTTTATCAAAGATACTGGGGACTTTTTGAAAAAACTACAGAGTATACCAATTGAGAATACTAAAGGAATCCTCTTTAGTTTGGATGTTACTTCATTGTACACATCTATTACACATGAGGCTGGCATTGGCGCTGTAAACAAGATGATGTGTCAGGATGAGAGATATAATACCCAACATAGGGAATTTATCTTGCAATTATTGAGTATTATCCTGAGGTGTAATTATTTTCTTTTTGAAGATCATTATTATTTGCAGCTCCAAGGTACTGCCATGGGTTCCAATGTCGCCCTGACATACGCCAATATATACATGAATATGTATGAGGAATATTTTGTCTATAATAATCTATTATTTTTACAGTATGCTGACACCTGGTGGCGTTATATAGACGACATCTTTGGCGTGTGGCTGAGCGACATTGGAACCCTTGAGGAATTTGTAAATGAACTTAACTCTGCCACTTGTCACATTAAATTTAAGCTGGTTTGTAGTGAGGAGAGTGTTGTGTTTCTTGACACCAGGGTACTTAAAAGTAACCAGGGTCTTGTAGTTGATCTACATAAGAAAGCAACAGATTGCAACACTCTTCTCCATTACGATAGCATGCATCCCCCGTCCTTAATTAGGTCGCTTCCAAGGAGTCAACTCCTTAGAGTAAAAAGAATCGTCTCTGAAACAGGTCCTGTAGTACAGAGATTAGAAGAGATGGGTGACCGTTTTAAGGTTAGGGGATATCCATCAGCCCTAATTCAAAAGGAGATTGAAAACGTGAAGGTAATCCCAAGACAAGATTTATTGTCACAGGAAGAGGTCAAAAAGAAAGAAAGACCTAACAGGTTAATTTTTGTAAGTCAGTATTCCAAGTTGAGTAATAAAATAAATAGGATCATTTCTAAACATTGGCACATTTTGAAAACATATAACCCTAATGTACCTGAATTCAAAGAACCGCCTATGCCTGCATTTAAAGGGACAGTCAAGGCCCAAAAAAACTTTTATTTTTCAAATAGGGCATGTCATTTTAAACAACTTTCCAATTTACTTTTATCAACAATTTTGCTTTGTTCTCTTGGTATTCTAGTTGAGAGCAAACCTAGAAAGGCTCATATGATAATTTCTAAGCCCTTGAAGGCCGCCTCTAATCACATGCTTTTGTATTTGCTTTTCACAGCAGGGGAGAGTAGTTCAGGTAAACCATATAGATAGCATTGTGATCACGCCCGTGAGTTGTGGCAGACACTGCACTAATTGGCTAAACTGCAAGTCAATAGATAATAACTAAAAGTCATGTGATTAGGGGCGGTCAGAAGATGCTTAGATACAAGTTAGTCACAGAAGTAAAAAGTCTATTTCTATAACAGTGTTGGTTATACAAAACTGGGGAATGGATAATAAAGGGATTATCTATCTTTTTAAACAACAAAAATTCTGGTGTTAACTGTCCCTTTAAGAGGGGGAGAAATTTGAAAGATTTTTTGGTGCATGCAGACATTGGTCCATCTAGGACATTGGTTCAGAAGTACATTGGTGGTAAGAATCTAGGCTGCTTTCCCTGCCTGGGTTGTTCACACTGTAATAATATGATTAAGGGCCCCTTTTTTAGCCATTCTGGTACCGGGAAAAGATTTGAGATTAGAGGGCACTTTACATGCAATACAGATTTTGCTGTATATTATATTAAATGTCCTTGTGGTTTGGGGTACGTGGGGGAGACCACCCGTACAGTACGTGAAAGGATGACCCAACACAAGAGCAGCATTAGAACAGAAAAATTAGATGCTCCAGTGGCCAATCATTTTTTATCTGTAGGTCACAATCTGACTCAATTAAGGTTTCAGATATTAGAACAAGTTGGACACCTGAGGCGGGGTGGCAATAGAGCCAAGAAACTTAAAATTAGGGAGGCCTATTGGATCAATAGATTAGATACCATGTACCCAAAAGGTATGAATAGAGAACTAGATTGGTCTCTATGTCTCTAGAGTATATGATTTATATATTATCCTAATTTTTTAGCATGTTTAAGATGTTTGAAATGTATTTTTGCATTTTAGATTTATTAGGAGCAATATGTGTTTAACCTGACTTTTTATATTCTGTTAGAGTAATTTTTTATATGACCACTAGAGGGTGCTGACATTCAGTTTTTCATAGTTTGTCATAGGTATTTAGAGGAATGGGTGTGGTTTACAGGTGTATTTAAGCTGCATGATCTCCAGGTGTAACTATGCATGATTAAGGACTAAGTCCGAAACGTTGCTGTTTGTTGGTCTGGCTGTACACACTGTGCATACTGCACGAATAAATCTGTTGAAACTACTAGTTGGTGCTGCTTCTTCCTTGTGACTCCAAATGTATAGATTGTGTGACCCTTTGCTAGACATGTAATCTGGCCCTATGGGCTCTATGTTAGGGTTGCCACTTCAGCCATGTTTATGTGTACAGTTATGTGTTACACATGCTGTAGGGTTTGCAGGGAGGAACTTGTATTGTGCTTTGGGAAAGCACCAGTCATCTTCCTCCTCCCTGCTCACCCTGCAGTATGTGTAACATAACTGTCAAAGTAAATATGGCCCAGGTGGTCATACTCACTTTTTCCTTGGTGATTGATGGGCTCTGCTCTCACGTGATTGGTGGGTGACAGGTGAGTAGGGGGGGCAGAGGCAACGCTGCACAAGAAAATGCTTGTGCAATAGGATATATGGACAGCAGTTATGCATGTTTTCTGCAAAGAGGGGCGGACATGTTCCGAAGTTGAGAACCATGTCTGTCCATCTATTAGTACATGGGGCCCCATGTGTTTAACCTCCTCAAATGCTTAAAGGGACAGTTTACTCAAAAAAATTCTCCCCTTTAATTTGTTCCCAATGATCCACTTTACCTGCTGGAGTGTATTAAATTGTTTACAAGTATTTATATTACCCTTATATTTGCATTTGAAATAGTTGATTTAGCCTGTGGTATCCCCACCTATTCTGAAAGTTTTGGGCCTCAAGGCCAAGCTGTGTAAACACAGCCAGTAAAAGAAATTACACTCATAGTGGGTTATAGAAGTGATAAGGTAAGAAAATTTTAATTTTCCATTGTTCTCCCCAAGTATTGGTGATTGGTTTACAAGCAGATATAAGATAAAGAAGTTTGTATAAGTACACAATGTGATAAAGTAATGAGCTCTAATTACATCTACAAGCTCAACGCATTTTATTAGGTTGTGGCTTCAAAACACAAAATCAGCTACTTCATATACACAAATAAACCTTAAAAAGCAAATTCTCATACATTTTATACTCTACGGCTGGTTAAAAAGTAATTGGAAACACATTAAGGGAGAAACAATTTTACTGTATACTGTCCCTTTAAAGGAACTATGTACTGTAAAATTGTGTTTACAGTGGCTAATTATACCAGCTGGATAGTATAGATAAAAGATAAGGGACATTTCTTTTTTAGTTTTTTTTTTTGTATATAAAATAACTAACGCCTAGATTTAGAGTTCTGCGGCCAAAGGGGTGCGTTAGCTACGCATGCTTTTTCCCCCCCGCACCTTTTAAATACCGCTGGTATTTAGAGTTCTCTGAAGGGCTGCGTTAGGCTCCAAGAGCATAATTTACTGCCACTTCAACTCTAAATACCAGCGGTGCTTACGGACGCGGCCAGCTTCAAAAACTTGCTCGTGCGCGATTCCCTCATAGGAATCAATGGGGCAGTTTGAGCTGAAAAAAAACTAACACCTGCAAAAAAGCAGCGTTCAGCTCCTAACGCAGCCCCATTGTTTCCTATGGGGAAACACTTCCTATGTCTGCACCTAACACTCTAACATGTACCCCGAGTCTAAACACCCCTAACCTTACACTTATTAACCCCTAATGTGCCGACCCCGCTATCGCTGACCCCGGCATATTATTTTTAACCCCTAATCTGCCGCTCCGTACACCGCCGCATCCTACATTATACCTATGTACCCCTAATCTGCTGCCCCTAACACCGCCGACCCCTATATTATATTTATTAACCCGTAATCTGCCGCCCCCAATGTCACCGCCACCTACCTACAATTATTAACCCCTAAAGCTAAGCTAAGTCTAACCCTAACCCTAACACCCCCCTAAATTAAATATAATTTTAATCTAACGAAATAAAATAAATCTTATTAAATAAATTAGTCCTATTTAAAGCTAGATACTTACCTGTAAAATAAACCCTAATATAGCTACAATATAAATAATAATTATATTGTAGCTATTTTAGGATTAATATTTATTTTACAGGCAACTTTGTATTTATTTTAACCAGGTACAATAGCTATTAAATAGTTAATAACTATTTAATAGTTACCTAGTTAAAATAATTACAAAATTACCTTTAAAATAAATCCTAACCTAAGTTACAATTAAACCTAACACTACACTATCAATAAATAAATTAAATAAACTATCTACAATTATCTACAATTATATCAACTAAACTAAATTACACAAAAAAACAAACACTAAATTACAAAAACAAACAAACACTAAATTACAAAAATAAAAAAGATTACAAGAATTTTAAACTAATTACACCTACTCTAAGCCCCCTAAAAAAATAACAAAGCCCCCCAAAATAAAAAAATGCCCTACCCTATTCTAAAATTAAAATTGTAAAGCTCTTTTACCTTACCAGCCCTTAAAAGGGCCTTTTGCGGGGCATGCCCCAAAGAAAACAGCTCTTTTGCCTGTAAAAAAAAACATACAATACCCCCCCCAACATTACAACCCACCACCCATATACCCCTAATCTAACTCAAACCCCCCTTAAATAATCCTAACACTAAGCCCCTGAAGATCTCCCTACATTGTCTTCACCACGCCGGGTATCACCGATCCGTCCAGAAGAGGGTCCGAAAGTCTTCATCCTATCTGGCAAGAAGAGTTCCTCCAGAGGGTCCAAAGTCTTCCTCCTATCCGGGCAGAAGAGGACATCCGGACCGGCAGACATCTTCATCCAGGCGGCATCTTCTATCTTCTTCCATCCGGCGCAGAGCGGGACCATCTTCAAGCAGCTGACGCGGAGCCTTCCTTCTTCACCGACGGACTAACGACAAATGAAGGTTCCTTTAAGGGACGTCATCCAAGATGGCGTCCCTCGAATTCCAATTGGCTGATAGGATTCTATCAGCCAATCGGAATTAAGGTAGGAAAAATCTGATTGGCTGATTGAATCAGCCAATCAGATTCAAGTTCAATCCGATTGGCTGATCCAATCAGCCAATCAGATTGAGCTTGCATTCTATTGGCTGTTCCGATCAAGAGAGATCACATAGAGGAATGACACTCAGAGTCGCAGATGGAGGGATTGGAGAGCGACACCCCAGACTATAGGGAACTGGGATCAGGGAACTGTTTCAACACAAAATTGTTGTTATTATTTGTTAATATGGTTGATACATAGGATATATAGTGCAGAGTTTGGGACAGACTAAAATAACCTGATAAAGATTGCTAACATAAGCTTTATTATGGAGAGGTTAGCCAAGTCTTACACGATAACCTAGTAAGTAAAGATGCAAATATGAAGGACAACAAAAACTTCTTATGGTAGTCTGAAGAGACTCTGCAACAACAAATGCCTCTAGAACCACAATAATGGAATACAAACTACCACAGTCAAGCAATCAGGAAACAAAAGACAGAATACCTGGCCTTACATTAGGCTACCATATATAACTCTGGCAGCAAATAAAAATGGCACTTAGTACTTAGAAGAGTAAGCTAAGGTAATATAGATAGTTTGGGTCAGGGTAATTAGGAAGACAAACATAATTTATGTAAGAACTTACCTGATAAATTCATTTCGTTCATATTGGAAAGAGTCCATGAGCTAGTGATGTATGGGATATACAATCCTACCAGGAGGGGCAAAGTTTCCCAAACCTCTAAATGCCTATAAATACACCCCTCACCACACCCACAATTCAGTTTAATGAATAGCCAAGTGAGGTGAAAAAGAAAGGAGTAAAAAGCATCAAAATAAAGAATTTGGAAATAATTATGCTTTATACAAAAATAATAACCACCATAAAAAGGGTGGGTCTCATGGACTCTTGCCAATATGAAAGAAATTAATTTATAAGGTAAGTTCTTACATAAATTATGTAATTGGCAAGAGTCCATGAGCTAGTGACGTATGGGATAGTAATACCCAAGATGTGGAAATCCACAGAAGAGTCACTAGAGAGGGAGGGATAAAAATAATAACAGGCATTTTCTGCTGAAAAAATTAATCCACAACCCAAAATATAAGTTTATTCTCATAAATGAAAAGAAAAAACTTAAACATAAGCAGAGGAATCAAACTGAAACAGCTGCCTGAAGAACTTTTCTACCAAAAACTGCTTCCGAGGAAGCAAATACATCAAAATGGTAGAATTTAGTAAATGTCTGCAAAGAAGGCCAAGTAGCTGCTTTGCAAATCTGATCAACTAAAGCTTCATTCTTAAAAGCCCACGAAGTGGAGACTGATCTAGTAGAATGAGCTGTAATTCTCTGAGACGGAGCCGTACCCGAATCCAAATAAGCTTGATGAATCAAAAGCTTTAACCAAGATGCCAAGGAAAAAGCAGAAGTCTTCTGACCTTTCCTAGAACCAGAAAAGACAATAAATAGACTAGAAGTCTTCCTGAAATCTTTAGTAGCTTCAACATAATATTTCAAAGCTCTTACCACATCCAAAGAATCTCTCCAAATAATTCTTAAGATTTGGAAACAAAGGAGGAACAACAATTTCTCTATAAATGTTGTTAAAATTCACAACCTTAGGTAGAAATTTAAATAAAGTACGCAAAACTGCCTTATCCTGATGGAAAATCAGAAAAGGAGATTCAAAAGAAAGAGCAGACAATTCGGAAACTCTGCTAGCAGAAGAGATTGCCAAAAGAAACAGCACTTTCCAAGAAAGTAGTTTAATGTCCAAATAATGCATAAGCTCAAAAGGAGGAGCCTGTAAAGCCTTCAAAACCAAATAAAGATTCCAAGAAGGGGAGATTGATTTAATGACAGGCTTGATACGGACCAAAGCCTGTACAAAACAGTGAATATCAGGAAGCTTAGCAATTTTTCTGTGAAATAAAACAGAAAGAGCAGAGATTTGTCCCTTCAAGGAACTTGCAGACAAACCTTTATCCAAACCATCCTGAAAAAACTGTAAAATTCTATGAATTCTAAAAGAATGCCAGGAGAATTTATGAGAAGAACACCATGAAATATAAGTCTTCCAAACTCGATAATAAATCTTCCTAGAAACAGATTTACGAGCCTGTAACATAGTATTAATCACGGAATCAGAGAAACCTCTATGACTAAGCACTAGGCGTTCAATTTCCATACCTTCAAATGTAATGATTTGAGATCCTGATGGAAAAACGGACCATGAGACAGAAGGTCTGACCTTAAAGGAAGTGGCCAAGGTTGGCAACTGGACATCCGAACAAGATCTGCATACCAAAACCTGTGAGGCCATGCTGGAGCTACCAGCAACACAAACGATTGTTCCATGATGATCTTGGAAATCACTCTTGGAAGAAGAACCAGAGGCGGGAAGATATAAGCAGGTTGGTAACACCAAGGAACTCACATCCACCGCCTCCACCTGAGGATCCCTGGACCTGGACAGGTATCTGGAAAGTCTCCTGTTTAGATGGGAAGCCTTAAGATCTATTTCTGGAAGACCCCACATCTGAGAAAACACATCTGGATGGAGCGACGACTCCCTCGGATGTAAAGCTGATGGCTGAGAAAATCCGCTTCCCAATTGTCCACACCTGGGATATGAACCGCAGAAATTAGAAAAGAGATGGATTCCGCCCAAGCAAGTATCCAAGACTACTCATAGTTTGGGGACTGTGAGTCCCACCCTGATGATTGACATATGCCACAGTTGTGATATTGTCTGTCTGAAAACAAATGAACCGTTCTCTCTTTAACAGAGGCCAAACCTGAAGAGCCCTGAAAATAGCAGAGTTCTAAAATATTGATTGGTAAACTCGCCTCTTGAGATTTCCAAACCTGAAAGACTTGCATCTGTTGTGATCACAGTCCAGGTTGGACGAACAAAAGAGGCCCCTTGAACTATACGATGGTGATCTAACCACCAAGTCAGAGAGAGTCGAACATTGGGATTTAAGGATATTAATTGTGATATCTTTGTATAATCCCTGCATGATTGATTCAGCATACAAAGCTGGAGAGGTCTCATATGAAAATGAGCAAAGGGGGTCGTGTCCGATGCTGCAGTCATGAGACCTAAAACATCCATGCACATAGCTACTGATGGGAATGATTGAGACTGAAGGTTCCGACAAGTTGAAACCAATTTTAATCGCCTCTTGTCTGTTAGAACACTGAATCTATCTGGAAACCTAAAAGGTGACCCTTGTCTGAGGAATCAAGGAACTTTTTGGTAAATTGATCCTCCAACCATGTCTTTGAAGAAACAACACTAGTTGATTTGTGTGAGATTGTGCAGAATGTAAAGACTGAGCTAGTACCAATATATCATCCAAATAAGGAAACACCGCAATACCCCGTTCTCTGATTACAGAGAGTAGGGCACCAAGAACCTTTGAAAAGATTCTTGGAGCTGTCACTAGGCCAAATGGAAGAGTGACAAATTGGTAATACTTGTCTAGAAAAGAGAATCTCAGAAACCGATAGTGGTCTGGAAGAATCGTAATATGAAGATATGCATCCTGTAAGCCTATCGTGGACATATAATGACCTTACTGAACAAAGGGCAGAATAGTCCTTATAGTCACCATTTTGAAAGTTGGCACTCTTACAAAACGATTCAAAATTTTCAGATCCTGAATAAATTTTCTTTCTTTGGGACAATGAATAGATTTGAATAAAACCCCAGACCCTGTTCCTGAAATGGAACTGGTATGATTACCCCTGAAAGCTCCAGGTCTGAAGCACACTTTAGAAAAGCCTGAGCCTTTACTGAATTTGCTGGAATGCATGAGAGAAGAAAATCTTCTCACAGGAGGTCTTACTCTGAATCCTATTCAGTACCCTTGAGAGACAATACTCTGAATCCATTGATTTTGGACAGAATCTGCCCAAATACTTAGGAAGAATCTTAATCTGCCCCTTACCAGCTGAGCTGGAATGAGGGCCGCACCTTCATGCAGACTTAGGGGCTGGCTTTGGTTTTTTAAAAGGCTTGGATTTATTCCAACTTGAAGAAGGTTTCTAATTGGAACCAGATTCTTTGGGGGAAGGATTGGGTTTCTGTTCCTTATTTTGTGAAAAGTAACGAAAACGGTTAGAAGCTTTAGATTTACCCTTAGGTCTTTTATCCTGAGGCAAAAAAACTCCCTTCCTTCCAATGACAGTTGAAATAATTGAATCCAACTGAGAACCAAATAAATTTTTACCTTGGAAAGAAAGAGATAGTAATCTAGATTTAGATACCATATCAGCATTCCAAGATTTAAGCCACAAAGCTCTTCTAGCTAAAATAGCTAAAGACATAGATTTAACATCAATTTTGATGATATTAAAAATGGCATCACAGATAAAATGATTAGCATGTTGAAGCAAGCGAACAATGCTAGACAAATCAGGATCTGTTTCCTGTTGCGCTAAACTTTCCAACCAAAAAGTTGATGCAGCTGCAACATCAGCCAAAGAAATGGCAGGCCTGAGAAGATAGCCAGAATATAAATAAGCTTTCCTTAGATAAGATTCACTTTTCCTATCTAAAGGGTCCTTAAAGGAAGTACTATCTTCCATAGGGATAGTAGTACGTTTAGCAAGAGTAAAAATAGCCCCATCAACTCTGGGGATATTTTCCCAAAGCTCCAAACTAACTGCTGGCAAAGGATATAATTTTTAAACCTTGAAGAAGTGATAAAAGAAGTACCAGGCCTATTTCATTCCTTAGAAATCATATCGGAAATAGCATCAGGAATTGGAAAAACCTCTGGAGTAACCACAGGAGGTTTATAAACATAGTTTAAATGTTTACTAGTTTTAATATCAAGAGGACTAGTTTCCTCAATATCCAATGTAATCAACACCTCTTTTAACAAGGAACGTATATACTCCATTTTAAATAAATAAGTAGATTTGTCAGTGTCAATATCTGAGGTAGGATCTTCTGAATCAGATAGATCCTCATCAGAGGAGGATAATTCAGTATGTTGTCGGTCATTTGAAATTTCATCAACTTTATGAGAAGTTTTAAAAGACCTTTTATGTTTATTAGAAGGTGGGATAGCAGACAAAGCCTTCTGAATCGCATCAGCAAAAAAATCTTTTATATTCACAGAGATATGTACATTAGATGTTGAAGGAACAACAGGCATTGTACTATTACTGATGAATACATTTTCTGCATGTAAAAGCTTATCATAACAACTATTACATACCACAGCTGGAGATATAATCTCCACAAATTTACAACAGATGCACTTAGCTTTAGTAGAACTATTATCAGACAGCAGGGTTCCAACAGTGGTTTCTGAGACAGGATCAGATTAAGACATCTTGCAAATGTAAGAGAAAAAAACAATATATAAAGCAAAATTATCAATTTCCTTATATGGCATACAGCATAGCCCTCTGACATAGAAAAAGGCAAGAGGCACATAGGAATGGGGTTTTAAATAATGAAATTATTTGGCGGCAAGTATGACGTACAACGCAAAATGAAATTTTTGGGCGCTAACAACATCCGGAAACGACCCACTCGCGTCATTGCAGACGCAACCTTGTGTAAAGAACTCAGCGTCAACTAAGACGCCGGAAATGACGAACTTGCATCACCGGACGTACCTTTGCGCCAAAAAAATTCTTGCACCAAGAATTTTGCCCGCAAAATTTTTATGAAAGAACAGTCAATTTGAAAAAAAGACTAAACCCCAGGTAAGAAAAATATTTTCCAAAATATTTTTTCCCAAATATGAAACTGAATAGTCTGCAAAAGGAAAAATACATAAACCTGACTCATGGCAAATATAAGTACAATACATATATTTAGAACTTTATATTGATACATAAAGTGCCAGACCATAGCTGAGAGTGGGGGGCCTAGGGGAAATTTTGCGAATAGGCACATATGGCTGTCTCAGTAGCACAGAGCTCAGAATCAGTGACTGTCCATCTCTAATGGAAAGTTGGGAGGTATGCTTCCCCCCTACTAAACCTCCATATTTGTTTCTGGCAATATGACAATGTGTGCAGTCTAGGGCGGGAGATTTTTTTTAAAATCATTTTTATTTTTATTTTTTTGTAGTGTAGTGATCCCCACCTCCTCCTTCAAGCGATCTCACTGTAGGCCCCCCCCCTTCTAATTATTCCCTTTTCTGTAGTGTAGGAACCCATCCCTCCCTCTCCCCTTCCAAAAATATTTCCGTAGTGTGGAGAACCCTTCTCTACCTCCCTTTTTGGCAATGGACTACCCACCTACCTCCATCCTAGCCTCCCAAACCTTCCATGGCACCACCGTCCTGATACAGACAGTGTCACTTTCTCTATCAGTGATTTGACTTCATATAGTAAGGAAGCACGATCATATGAAGGCAGGTGCCTTCTGCCTTCTGCCTCCCGCAGCATGCACCAAAGTATGATGTACAACCCCAATTCTGAAAAAGTATGGAAAATGCAAAAGAATAAAATAAAAAAACATTATTTGATGTTTTACTTTGTGAATTTAATGTATTTTGAAAATATACACTACTTTAAAATCTGATGACTGCAACACGTTCCCAAAAAGTTGGGACAGGGGCAATTTAGGACTAATAGCGATGTGACAAGTTGAAATAAGAAGGTGATGTGAAACCGGTGAGGCAATTGTGTACTCATAGTATATAAGGAGCCTCCAAAAAAAGGCCTAGTCCTTCAAGAGCAAGAATGGGTGAAGGCTCTCCAATCTGCCATCAGATGTGTCAGCGAATAATCCAACACTTTGAGAACAACATTCCCGAAAGACAAATCAGTAGGATTTCGGGCATTTCACCTTCTACAGTGCACAATATATTTAAATCTGGTCAAATCTCAGCGCGTAAAGGGTAAGGTCAAAAACCACTTCTTAATGTGCGTGATCTCTGATCCCTCAGACGTCACTGTCTCAAAAACCGTCATGAGTCTGTAATGGATATCCTGACATGGGCTCAGGACTACTTTGGCAAACCTTTGTCAGTCAACACTATTCATCGCTGCATCAAAAGATGGAAGTTAAGGCTTTCTGTCCAGAAGCACTGCTGAGATGGACAGTAGCACAGTGGAATTGTGTTTTGTGGTCCGACGAGTCAACATTTCAAAAAGTTTTTGGATAAAACAGCTGACGTGTTCTCCAGGCCAAAGAGGAAAAGGACTATTCGAGCTGTTATCAGCATCAGGTTCATGGCATGGGTAACTTGCACATATGTGAGGGCACCATTAATGCAGAAAGATATGTATTCACTTTGGAGCAACATATGCTGCTATCCAGACGTCGTCTTTTCCAAGGACATCCCTGAATTTTCCAGCATGACAACGCCAAACCACATTCTGCCCGGATTACAATACGCATGGTTGCGTAAGCAGAGAGTGCGGGTGCTAGCCTGTCTCTGATTGAGAATGTGTGGCGCATTATTAAGTGCAAAATAAATCAATGAAGTCTTGATCAGGCGCTGCAATGCTTAGTAGCAGGACACAGTCAAGCAGCTATAGATGCACATTGCAGCCAATCACCAGCCATATCCCACTTGGAAGCTGCACTGTTTGCAGCTCAAGAGAGGGACTTTACCTACATGCTTAGCCCCTTTGCAAAGGTTAAACACATATCACCCTAGGATAAGTAAGTGTACATTGAGATTCATCCCCTTGATGGAAGTATTAGCCAATCGGCGACTGCAGCAGGAACCAAACTAGAACAAGAGGTTATGATTGTATGTTGAGTGGTTTCTTTTTAAACCTTTTTAAACCTCTGCAAACCCATTTGATACAGTAAGAGGTAAACAGAGTGTAATGAGAAAAAAATCATATATTGATCTGTGTATATATAGTATAGATTATATCTATATATGGTACATTATGGAAGTGTATATATATATATATATATATATATATATATACACCCCTGTTACTGAGGAAGAAGTTTCTGCACTTATACTGCGCTCTTGCCTCACTACTAGGGATAGGCGAATGTTTCTAAAAATTCGAAATTTAAAACAAATTTTTATACATTCGTTCGAATCGAATTTAGAATGTTTATATAACATTCTTTTTTTTTTTTATTGAGGATAAGAAAAACAGTACAGGGTAACCGCTTACGTAAGCCCTCAACCCTCAAGGGCACATTATCCAAGTATACAGTGCTGGTCATATGAATAACTATACAACATTATACTGATATATAGAACATAAAGAAATACCAGTGTGAGGTACCAAGAATAATCAAACCATATGTTCCATAGCCAAGGAATAACAAATGGGCGAAGGAATACATAAATATAAATTATCGTTAAGTACAATAATCTGATCAGCTATCTCTATGGTACCTTCAATGAAAAATAAATAAAAAAAACATAAAATATGAATCCTCATTTTACCTTACTCTTATAACTATCTTTAAAACACGTTAGACATGACTATATCAAATCTGCCTAGTAGATATAGTGAATCCATACATCAAAAATTAGGGAGGGGGTACAGGCATTTTAGAAATAAGCTTAAATCAAGCATACAGACCCCGTAGATATATAACATAGATTGCCCTATTGCATAAAAGATAAACTGTATATTCACACATAGTAATATGAGATATGACATCCGCATTGCATAGCTCAACAAAGGAATAGTGTACAAATACAGATGAAAAGGGTAATACATAATGCCTATGCAAAAAGCCATAAACAAATACAGATAGCTTCTGAAGGGGGGAGAAAATATGGTTATGGTTATAGTAAACCATATCTGACTAAATGTTGCTGTGTGCCAATAGGAGGGTTTACTCAACTATAATATATAATATAATGCTCACATACTAGTAAGTTAATCGAACTGGCTACCGTCAACTAAAAGTGAAGATGAGAACAGTAAATCAGTACTTACTAAAGGTGGGTCCGGCACAAAATAACTAGTAGTATAACACTAATAAAATATAGGAACATAGAACTTAATGAGCAATAATAGAATGCTGCATACAGACCATGAACGTCCATACAAACGTATATAGTCCAGCAATGGTGCAATGTGCTCTACAAGTTTATCCGACGCCGGAGCGTCCCATCTGCTGCAATAAATATTTGAAGCATATTGCGTTCCAAAATTCTTGTGGGCAATAAAAGTTCAGCAATCCAGTTACACAGAAGGACCCATCTTCCACATTCCGACAATTGCCCTCCAAACTATGTGCACTGTCTGATGCAATTAAAGGCTGCTCTCCTGGTCGTGCTCCTTTTCTCTGCAGCATATGGCACTTGTAATTCCAATGGTAGCTCACTAAGCCCTTTCTATAAGCTCGCCGTATCAATAGGAGTGCTTCAACCTTCACTGGTTCTTTCCCTGCATCTGGCCTCCCCCTTATCAGCTTCATAGTGATATTGTCACTGTTCGCCGCTGTATATCTTTTACCTCCATGAGGAGATACACACGACATAATCTCCACAGAAATCGGGAGTACATCTCCCTGCGTAGTTATTATTTCCTCCTTGACAACCACACTTTCAGGGAACTTAGGCTCTACTTCTGTATGCTTCTCAGTAAAGTTTATAAATCGATCAGGAGCCTGCGAAAATTGAGTGAGCACTATACATAACTGAGGTTTAAGGACCTGGAAATGTTCCGCAATTGACCTCTGCACCTCCGCTTCCCAGGCCTCCGCAACCTCCATGTTTAAGTGGTATTCTCCACTTACCAACCAGTTAGTCCTTGCTGAGAACAATTATAAGATAGGTGGATAGTTGTAATATAGCACAGTATCGTATCTGCGTACGTTTAGGCTCAGTAGCCTTTTGGGGGAATAAATGCGGTAGCCCCAGCCACGCTGTTCACTGACTCCAAATTAATGGTGGCCTAGCACACAGAATTTAAGCGTGGATCACTTGGATAACATAGGCCAGGGTGTCCGTCGTCAGCTCCTGTATCTTTAATATAACAGGTAAACAATCTCAGCTTCCAGGTATACCAAGCCTGAATAAATAGCTTTCGTAATTAAGTCTAAAAAGAGAAGAAAACAGAATATAAGCAGGAGCTTCTCTGAAACACGTCCTGCCGCTCCAAGCATAGGCTCCGCCCCCGTTTATATAACATTCTAACATTCTATTTTCGAATTTTTGTTTTCAAATTTTTCAATAAAATTCGAAAATATTCGTTAGAATAATAGAATGTTTAGCTATGTATTCATTCAATTTCTAAATGTAATATTCGAATTTTAAAGTGACATTCAAATTCTAAATAGTATTTCTAGTCTAATTCTGTGTTTTAAATGAAATATTCGAATTCGAATGTGACATTCGAATTCAAATGTCACATTCAAATTCAAAATAGTTTTTCTAGTCTAATACTGTGTTTTTTAAATGTAATATTTGAATTCGACTGTGACATTTGAATTCAAAATAGTATTTCTAGTTTACAACTGTGTTTAATAAATGTGATATTCGATTTGAATGTGATATTCGATTTGAATGTGACATTTGAATTCGAAATAATATTTCTAGTCTAATACTGTGTTTTATAAATGTAATATTCAAATTCGAATGTGATATTCAATTCGAATGTGATATTCAATTTGAATGTGACATTCGAATTCGAAATAGTGTTTCTAGTCTACAATTGTGTTTTATAAATGTAATATTCGAATTCGAAAGGTACATTCGAAAACTGTAAATAACATTATGTAAATCAAATTTCTACAATAACATACGTTCTAACATTCAAATTCGTATATAAACACATTCGCCCATCCCTACTCACTACCTGTCCCCTTGACCCTATCCCCTCACAGCTACTCCCCTCCCTCTCTTCTACCCTTACCCCTATACTCACACACTTTTTCAACCTCTCCCTCAGCACCGGTAATTTCCCTCATCTCTGAAACATGCACTGGTCACACCTATCCTCAAAAAACCTTCCCTTGATCCAACCTCCCCATCCAACTGCCGCCCTATTTTCCTCCTCCCTCTTGCCTCAAAGTTTCTCGAAAAGCTAGTACATGCACGTCTTTCCCATCTCCTTACATTAAACTCCCTCCTTGACCCACTGCATCTGGATTTCGTCCCCATCACTCCACAGAGACAGCAATCGTTAAGGTTACCAATGACCTACTCACAGCCCTCTTGTGGTTCTGTTCCTACCTGTCAAACCATACCTTTAGTGTAGCCTTCTCTGGGCCCTCCTTTGCCCCGTCACCTCTTTATGTCGGGGTAACTCAAGGCTCTGTCCTCGGTCCCCTTCTCTTCTTAATCTACACGTCATCATTAGGTTCCCTAATAAAGTCCCATGGGTTCCAATATCATTTGTATGCCGACAACACCCAAATCTATTTCTCTGCACCAGACCTATCTCCTTCCTTGCTAACCCCTGTCACTAACTGTCTTTCTCACATCTCTTCCTGGATGTCCTCTTACTACCTCAAGCTAAATCTCTCCAAAACTGAGCTCCTTATTTTCTTCCCTTCTTCCAAAATCTTCACCCCCAATCTCTCTATAACTGTTGAGACCTCCATCATTACCCCTACCCCGCATGCCCGATGTCTTGGAGTCACATTTGACTTTCTTTCTTTCACTCATTACATTCAGACCCTGGCTAAAGCCTGCTGCTTCCACTTTAAAAACATCTCTAAAATTAGATATTTCCTTACCACGATTTTAATCCACTCTTTCATCCTTTCCCACCTCGATTACTGTAACTCTGTCCTCTCTAGTCTCCTCACCTGCCACCTAGCTCCTTTACTATCCATAATGAATGCCTCTGCTAGGCTCATCTTCCTTACACGTCGCTCTTCATCTGCTGCACCTCTCTGCCAATCCCTTCACTTGCTACCTCTTGCCTCCAGGATCTCAGACCTTGGGGCATATGTATCAAGCTCCGAATGGAGCTTGATGCCCTGTGTTTCTGGCGAGTCATCAGACTCACCAGAAACAGCAGTTATGAAGCAGCGGTCACAAAGACCACTGCTCCATAACCTGTCCTCCTGCTCTGAGCAGGCGGACAGACACATCGCCACAATACAACCCTATTGAGTACGATCGGGTTGATTGACATCCCCTGCTGGCGGCCTATTGGCCGCGAGTCTGCAGGGGGTGGCGTTGCACCAGCAGCTCTTGTGAGCTGCTGGTGCAATGCTGAATACGGCGAGCGTATTGCTTGCCGTATTCAGCGATGTCTGACGTACCTGATCCGCTCTGTCGGATCAAGTCCGACAGACATTGATAACTATAGGTCCTTGTCTCCATTTACTCTCCCTCCTGTCCCCTTCGCTCTGCTCATGACCTCCTACTCTCCTCCTCTCTTGTTACCTTGTCACATTCCCATTTACAGGACTTCTCCAGACTGGCTGCCATATTGTGGAACTCTCTGCCTCGCTCCACAAGACTCTCCCCTAATTTTGAAAACTTCAAGCGCTCTCTAAAGACTCTACTGTTCAGGGACGCATACAACCTACGCTAACCTTTCTTTATACCAGTTCCTCTCCTCCATTGTTATCCCCTGAACCCCCTTAGCATATAAGCCTAAGAGTCCAACTGTTTGTAGATCACCTTCTTAAGAGCTGACTACAACAGTGTGACTCTTGGCAGGGCCCTCTACCTGTTTCATCCCTATAAATGTTTTGTTGTACTCCGCCTTTGTTTGTAGTGCTGCGGAATCTGTTGGCGCTCTACAAATAACCGATAATAATAATAATAGTATAGATTATATCTATATATGGTACATTATGGAAGTGTGTATATATATATATATTCATATGCTTGTAAGCACAATTACATATATAATTACAATCTTTATCTATATTTAAATGTGTTTATCTAATTTGGTATTATTACAGTATGATTGAGACATTTTTGCCTGAACCCTAGAAAGATATTTTTTTGTCATCCATGGAGTAATGGAAAACAAAAAAATGTATATCATGTACATGGAAGCAATGAAGCATGAAAACAAAAACTATTTAAATGTAAACCAAAACTAGCAGGAAATGAGTATTGCATACTGCAGTATTCATTTTTATTGTTTAATAATGAGTTCCATAGCAGTATTGGTGCACAGGGGCAACTGTCTAAAACCATAATAACAAAGTTGGTTTACTATACACATGGGCATTTTTTTTAAAGAATCCATCTTATATTTTAAATAGTTATATTTGTTTGCATAATTAATAATAATAATAATATAAGACTTCTATTATTTCACAAGCTTCAGAAAACACTGTATAACTTTCAGAACATTTAGGGGCAGATCATCTCTTTATATGTCCAGTGCCCTTCTAAATACATTTATTGCTGTTAGGCTTCAGTGAAAGGTATCTCTTCCAGGAGCAAAACATGTCACTGTTATTAATGTGTGTTAGGGACATATTCTGACAAAGAAGAATGAGCCAGCAGTCTGTTTATTAATAACTGCTGCAGTTCATGCCAAACACGGATGGGCCTTTGTTTACAAAAGAAGCAGAACACCTCTTATTAACCCTTTGAGTGCTAGATCAATTCTTATTAATATTATATTTTTTATTTAAACATATTATTGTCTATATTTTATTGACTATCACATTTCTTTGCTAAAAGAGCACCCAGGAATAAAATGAATTCCTGCTCCATTTTATTTTTGTCATTCTGGAAACAAACCAGAATCTTAGCTGCTAAGAGGGATACAAGCATCACATTATCTTTAGAATTATCTATAGCAAATAGGTAAAGGAAAGTGATGTATAATTCAATTATTATAGCTTAACATTTAGTTATTGGTTAAAGTAAAATAAAAATCCAAACAATTTGCCCCTCCTCCCTATGTGAAGTGAAATCCTTTACTCATAAAGTCCAGATCCTTTTTATACAAAGTTCCCAGCTCCTGGGTTACACACCTGATGAGAAAACTAAATTAGCAGACAGTGCATTGTGCTGCAAAGGTAGCAGTTTGCTCTGCAGTATGGTGAGTTTATACGTTGTGTGCAAAGTGTCCTTGTAAATGTTGGTTCCTAAAATGAGAAAATATAAAAGTAAATTAAAATAAAGGTACATGAAATGCAGTTTTTTTTTTATGATTCAGACAACTTTAAACAAGTTTACACTTTACTTCCGGTATCAAATATGCCTCATTCTCTTGGTATTCTTTGTTGAAAAAGCTGCAATGCACTACTGGAAGTTAGCTGAACATATCATGTGAGCCGTTGACAAGAGGCACCAATCAGAAACGTGTTCCTAGTAGTGCATTGCTACAACAGAGCCTACCTAGGTATGCTTTTCAACAAATTAGATAATAAAAGTAAATTTGAAAGTTGCATTCTCTGTCTAAATAATTAAAGTTACATTTTAACTTGATTGTCTCTTTTCCCTTTTAAAACTTCAAGGGAAATAAAACACCTATTGCTTTTGTGTAAAAGAGAGGCTATAAAGTAAAATTATTTCTGAAGTTTTCATAGTGCTGCAGATTGCCTAAACCAGTATTCCCAGTTCTCAAGGACCCCTAACAGGCCAGATTTAAAGGATTGTAATTACCTAAGCATAGGTAAGACTCTTATGACTGATCTAATGAGCAGCAATTGAAGGGAAATACTTAAGAATCTGGCCTGATAGGGTTTCCTTGAGGACGGGTACTGAGAATCATTAGCCTAAACCAACTGATTTGCCGGTTACAGAATTAGCTATTTGGCCTGTTTAGGGAGCGTGAGGCAAAACACAATTTTAGCACAAAAGCTACAGGCGTTTAATGTTCTTTTATTGATATTTCAGAGGTAATTTTTATTTAAGGCAATGTGTTTGTTGCACAAATCATAATTAAACATATGTATGTTGAATTATGCAATTAACTGATGCTGTGTATAGATAAAAACCTATAAATAACAGAAAACATTATAATATTGCAGTTTTATTCCACCCAGCTGGCTACATTTTCTGTGGAGAACACTATAAAATGTTGTATTTTGTTAAAGTTGCAAACCCACAACGTTTTCAGCGATAAGTGTGCGATTCCTGATTGGCTCACAGTAGTTTCCTATTGTGTTGTGCATTGTTTGAAGAAAAAAGTCGCTAAACTCATTAGTCCCTTAATTAAGGCTGCAAATCTCCATATACACATAGGATTGTCACCCTAGCCATGTTTTCCTGGACAGTTATGAGTTGTACATGTTGCAGGGTGCACAGAAGGGAACATACATTGTGCCCCTGGACACAGCACTACTCATTTTCCTCCCTGCAGCATGCATAACTCATAAGTGTCAACCCTATATACATCTGACTAGCTTTTCTTTCACTATTAAAAATAAGTGAAACCCTTTGCAAATGTAATATATAAAATGCTTAAAGGGACATGAAACACAATTTTTTTTCTTTTATGATTCAGATAGAGCATGTAATTCTAAACAACTATCTAATTTACTTCTATTATCTAATTTGTTTAGTTCTCTTTGTATCCTTTGTTGAAAGGGAATCCTAGGTAGGCTTAGGAGCTGCTGGTTGGTGGTTGCACATACATGCCTCATGTTATTGGCTCACCCATGTGCATTGCTGTTTCTTCAACAAAAGATACCAAGAGAATAAAGCAAATGATATAAAAGAAGTAAATCTGAATCATGAAAGAGAAAATTTGGGTTTATGTCCCTTTAATTCTGCATAGTAGAAACAAACTTTACAATTTCTATAGACTAAGATATGGATTTGCGTTTCACTTTCACAAGAAAAAAATCCACGTCCCTAAAGAGCTGAAGGCGCGAGTGGCCGTCTTGTTGCGCATTTGGATTCTAATGAAGTATCTGAGTGCACGTATCTAATTCTAACTATAGTGAAAAAATAAATACCCGACTTTTACTACTGAGAGTCATTTGTGCACCTTTCTAGTATCAGCAGCACATTGGGAAACCATTGGAAATGAATGAAGAAACATCTGGAAAACGGTTTAAATTGTCCAAGAAACAATTATTTATATCACATACCTTCTTTATTTTCTGTATGTGTGGCTCTTAGCCCTTATGTTAACGGGACATGAAACACAAATTTTGATTTATATAGAGAATTGGTTTTAAGTAACTTTCCAATTTATCACTAATATCTAATTTTGTTTTGTTCCCTTTATATCCTTAGTTGAAAAATATACCTAGGTTGGGCTGGGGGCTGCACATATTTGCCTCTTGTCGTTGACTTTAATGCATGCTCCCAGTAGTACATTGGTGCTCCTTCAACAAAAGATACCAAGAGAATGATGCAAATCTGAGAACATTAGTTAAATGGAAAGTTTTTTAATATTGTATGTTCTATCTGAATTGTGTGAGAAAAGTTTGGAGGTTTTAACACCTTAACCCCAAATGATGTACTTAATATATACATCATGCTGTACAAAGCCCATCATGTGTATATATACGTCCAAACTTCAGGATACTACAGCAGCCTCGGCTGTAACGTTATCTGTATTACAGGCAGCCGATAAATTATTTTGCATATTATTCTTTGTGCATTCATTTATTTCTCACTCAACATACTGTGTGCTTTAAACCCCTATTGGTAAGTGCTACATGAGAGAGTCATAAACATAAATTTAACTCCACTTACTGTCATTTCCATATCTTGGAGTTTAAACCCTTTCACTACCGGGACTTTCAGACAAAAACTTGCCCAAAATACCAGAGAATTTTTAGCATTTTTGCTATCACTCCATTTACACAGAAATAGAGAGCCTTGTTTTTTTTTATTTACCTGTCAAAATTATATATATATTTTAAGTAGACAACCCAAGGTATTGATCTAAGCCCATTTTGGTATATTTCATGTCACCATTTAACCGCCAAATGCGATTAAAAAGTGCCAATTTTTTTATTTTTTTTTAACAAACTTTGGGTTTCTCACAGAAATTATTTACATACTGCCTGTGCAATCACGGCACAAATCATTGGGAAAGTTTATCTGGGATCCCCTTTGTTCAGAAACAGCAGACCTATATGGCTTTGCCATTGCTTTTTGGTAATTAGAAGGCCGCTAACAGACATTCCAACTCACCCTGAAGTTCAGGGAGTCTCCCTGATTGTAATAGCGGCTCCCTGATGCCAGCAAATGGAATGCAATCTCCCTAAAACTCCAAGTACCATGATCCAATGTGGCCCAAATCCGTAAAAGTGTTTCTTTAAGGAATGCCTTTAGTTGATGAGACTTTTTAGAACCCTTAAAGCATGCACCAGTAACCAAAAAGCCCCCACTTATTCTAATAAAATAAAACACAAATACTACCTTATTTACTGAACGTAATTAAACTTTGTATTTTAAAATATTTAAGCATTTAACAAGAGTACGATCACTGGAAAATAGGTTTCTTGTATGTGGTTGTGCAATAAAGCTACTTTTTTAATGTGACTTTAGTGGGAAGCTACTTTAATGATAAGTCTCTATCTTATTTAGGGTTTCAAGGTGTCGAATATATAACTGGGAGGGGGGGTTTGCGGCGCAGTAGCGGGTGAAGTCACCTCCCTGAAATTAGTTTTTGCAGGTTGGGATGTCTGCGCTAATTGCAGCTGTGCACCACACTTCTATTATTCCCGGCAGTGAAGGGGTTAATTAGGTAGTTTAAAAGGTTAATTTTAGCTTTAGTGTAGGGATTAGCCTCCTCCCTGATACTTCCCACCCCCTGATCCCTCCCAAACCGCTCTCTTCCCTCCCCCACTGGTCACCCCCTTCTTAGGTACTGGCAGACAGTCTTCCAGTATGAAAATATGAGGCTTTTTTTTTTTTTTATATATATATATTTTTTTATTTTTATATTTTCTACAGTGTAGGATCCCCTCTTACTCCCCAACCTCCCTGATCCCCCCCCCAAACAGCTATCTAAACCCCCCTCTACCTATTAGCCGCCATCTTAGGTATTGGCAGCTGTCTGCCAGTACCTATAACTGCTTTTGTTTTGTTTGTTTTTTTTGTTTTTAAAAAAAACATTTCTCTAGTGTAGTGTCCCGCTCCCTCCTTCCATCGATTGTTTGTTAGGGACCCCCATACATTGCCCATACACTTTTTCTGTAGTGTAGCTGCCCCATCCCTCCCTGTCCCTTTTAGTTACAATTTGCCATAGCGTAGGGTCCACCTACTCCCTCCCTCTCCCTTCCGCCCGCCTCCCCTGCTGGGCCGTCCACCTGCCTCCCGCTGGCACCAGCAACGATCATTACAGACGGTGACACTAGGGTTGCCATCCGTCCCTTAAAATACAGAACACTTATAAGTTACACATGCTGCAGGATGTGCAGGGAGAAATATGAATAGCAGGCCCGGACTGGCCATAGGGCATACCGGGCAAATGCCCGGTGGGCCTCTGGTTAGCTTAGCCCCGCCCACTATTTCCGTGAATAGTCATACCGAAAATATATTTTGTTTAATAAATATTGTTTATTATTATGTATGTATTATTTATGTTTATATGATGAATATGCAGCATTCACATTCATTTTCATTGAGGCTTGCTATTATACCGGGCCGGCCGGCCGGTGGCCGCACACTAATTGTGACTGGTGGTGGTGACGTGACTGACGTCAGACTAACTCTGCTTGAGACAAGTACACATTTTGTGCCAGTGTGCAGTACCCCTCCTCATGAGTCAGCCTTGCCCCTAGACAGGAGGGCAGTCAAATGGCTCAGAGCACTGCTGGGGAATCCAAATGCAGGTGAGTGTATGGGCCTGGGACAGCATTACTCTCCTACACTACTCCTGAGTCCTGAGACAGTCGGTGTCATGTGGACAGGGCACGCGGCCGCACTAAAAATGCTGCAGGTGCAGCGCGTGCCGTGTCCAGGTGACACCGACTGTCTGAGGACTCAGGAGTAGTGTAGGAGAGTAATGCTGTCCCAGGCCCTTACCTTACCCTGTGCTGCAGCACTTGTCCTAAACTCCGCTTTTCATGCACTGTTCCGGGGAAAACTCCTGCTCCATGTAACCTCAGCACAGTGTGAAGTGCAAGGGCGGGAAGAGAGGCGGGAGAGACCTGAGGTGTGTGCAAGTTGCTTACCGGGTAGCCTGCAATACAGAGCACAGCTGCTCCGATAAGGAAAACATTTTCCCCCTCACATTGTCCTCTACAAATAGTTATAACAAGCTATATTTCTCAATGCTTAAAGGGACACTAAACCCAAAAAAGACTCTCATGATTCATGTAGAGAATACAATTTTAAACAACATTCCAATTTACTTGTATTATCTAATTTGCTTTATTCCTTAGATATCCTTTGTTGAAGAAATAGCAATTCACATGTGTGAACCAATCACACGAGCCATCTATGTGCAGCAACCAATCAGCAGCCACTGAGCCTACCTAGATATGCTTTTCAGCAAAGTATATCAAGAGAATTAAGCAAATTAGATAATAGAAGTAAACTAGAAAGTTGTTTAACCCCTTAACGACCAAGGACGTACGCCACACGTCCTCAAAAAAAAATACACTTAATGACCGAGGACGTGTGGCGTACGTCCTCGGTCTGGAAAGCAGCTGGAAGCGATCCTGCTCGCTTCCAGCTGCTTTCCGGTTATTGCAGTGATGCCTCGATATGGAGGCATCCTGCAATAACCCCCCCCCTTGGCCATCCGATGCAGAGAGAGCCACTCTGTGGCCCTCTCTGCACCGGACATCGATGGCCGGTATCGTTGGTGGGTGGGAGGCGGGTGGGCGGCCATCGATGTAGTGTATGGAGTGGAGGGGGGCGGGATCGGGGGCGGGACCCACGGGGGCGCGCGCGTGCACGGGGGTTGGAGGGCGGGCACGTGCACGGGGCGGGAGTGGGTGGGAACCGCTACACTACAGAAAAACAAAGTAAACAAAAAAAATAAAGTTTAAACTTTAAAAATATAATCTAAGGGATCTGGAAGGGGTGGGGGGTTGGTCTTGGTGGGGGGGAAAGCTACACTACAGAAAATGGCTTTTTTTTTAATAAAATGGCAAATTTTTTGCAAAACTGGGTACTGGCAGACAGCTGCCAGTACCCAAGATGGCGCCCATTAAGGCAGAGGGGGAAGGGTTAGAGAGCTGTTAGGTGGGGGATCAGTGAGGTTGGGGTCTAAGGGGGGATCATACACATCAGCATATGTAAATATGCTTTTTTTTTTTTTTTTTAAATGGCCAAATACCTTTTATTTTAGTACTGGCAGAGTTTCTGCCAGTACTTAAGATGGCGGGGACAATTGTGGGGTGGGGGAGGGAAGAGAGCTGTTTGGGAGGGATCAGGGGGTCTGATGTTTCAGGTGGGAGGCTGAGCTCTACACTAAAGATAAAATTAACCCTGCAAGCTCCCTACAAGCTACATAATTAACCCCTTCACTGCTAGCCATAATACACGTGTGATGCGCAGCGGCATTTAGAGGCCTTCTAATTACCAAAAAGCAATGCCAAAGCCATATATGTCTGCTATTTCTGAACAAAGGGGATCCCAGAGAAGCATTTACAACCATTTGTGCCATAATTGCACAAGCTGTTTGTAAATAATTTCAGTGAGAAACCTAAAATTGAGAAAAATTTAACTTTTTTTTTTTAATTTGATCGCATTTGGCGGTGAAATGGTGGCATAAAATATACCAAAATTGACCTAGATCAATACTTGGGGTTGTCTACTACACTACACTAAAGCTAAAACTATCCCAAAAAGCTCCCTACATGCTCCCTAATTAACCCCTTCACTGCTGGGCATAATACACGTGTGGTGCGCAGTGGCATTTAGCGGCCTTCTAATTACCAAAAAGCAACGCCAAAGTCATATATGTCTGCTATTTCTGAACAAAGGGGATCCCAGATAAGAATTTACAACAATTTATGCCATAATTGCACAAGCTGTTTGTAAATAATTTAAGTTAGAAACCAAAAGTTTGTGAAAACATTTGTGAAAAGTGAATTTTTTGTATTTGATCGCATTTGGCGGTGAAATGGTGGCATGAAATATACCAAAATGGGCCTAGATCAATACTTTGGGTTGTCTACTAAAAAAAAATATATACATGTCAATGGATATTCAGAGATTCCTGAAAGATATCAGTGTTCTAATGTAACTAGCGCTAATTTTGAAAAGAAATGGTTTGGAAATAGCAAAGTGCTACTTGTATTTATGGCCCTATAGTTTACAAAAAAAGCAAAGAACATGTAAACATTGGGTATTTCTAAATTCAGGACAAAATTTAGAAACTATTTAGCATGGGTGTTTTTTTGTGGTAGTAGATATGTAACAGATTTTGGGGGTCAAAGTTAGAAAAAGTGTGTTTTTTTCCATTTTTTCCTCATATTTTATAAAAAAAATTTATAGTAAATTATAAGATATGATGAAAATAATGGTATCTTTAGAAAGTCCATTTAATGGCGAGAAAAACGGTATATAATATGTGTGGGTACAGTAAATGAGTAAGAGGAAAATTACAGCTAAACACAAACACCTCAAAAATGTAAAAATAGCCTTGGTCCCAAACGGACAGAAAATGGAAAAGTGCTGTGGTCATTAAGGGGTTAAAATGGTATTCTCTTTCTAAATCACGAAAGAAAAAATTTGGGCTTCATGTCCCTTTAAAATCACATCAATGACTGCACATACGTAATTTAAAAAAAAAAACATTTTACTCTTTTTTTTATATTTAATCAGGTGCTAATCCATAATGAATATTAGATTTATTTTTTTCTTCAGACACTTTCACACAAGTATAGTCAGAGCAGATGTCATTGATAGGGTTGATTTTAAGAAAGTGATACATTGTAAAAAAATAAATACATATCATAGAAAGTTTGCATTATAATAAAGTAGTTGTATGGGCATTCAATTTCTTAGAGCAGTTAATTTGTTAAAAAAATATATTTTTTTGTAACTAAACAATAACCTGACACCCTCCTGTGCCCTCTACATGAGAATATGGCTTCTTAACTAATAAGTGCTATACGTGTGTATACTGCACACTGGCACAAAGCACCACGGCACGGAAGACGCTCTCTAGATCATGTGGTAGCTGCCATCTCTGCCACTCTATATGCCCGACAGGAAAGCTCAGCATCTGCACAAGATGGAGAACTTCACATTTGCTCCCTGCATCAGGGCGAACAAGACCATTATCAAGCTCCAGGGAGACCTCAGTTTCTTGGCATAAGCACCTCCAGATATCCAGTAGCTTCAAGCAGTGAGGTCATGGCAGGCAAACAAGGTATGCTACAGAGGCTGCCAGCAAGACAGCATCAGCTGATACTGACAGAGACCACCCATGCAGAGCCTGAAAGAGAACATAACCCGTGTATAGGGAGATCTGAAGAGAGATAAGGGGTTACATTAGGCTTTAAAAAGCACATATATAGGTAGTACCAACCAGAGGCCCTCACCTTGAGTGGTAGCACAAATCTCTACATGTAACCGATCATCTGGGATGAGAGCTGCCTGCAGAGCAGACTAAGCAGGTGAGGTCCGTCAGAAAGAGGACCAGGACCTTTTTTGGTGGCATGTGACATATACTTTGTGCCCATTAGCTACAGCTAAATGTGTGTTATGTGACATATACTTTGTGCCCATTAGCTACAGCTAAATGTGTGTTATGTGACATATACATTGTGCCCTATAGCTACAGCTAAATGTGTGTTATGTGACATATACATTGTGCCCTATAGCTACAGCTAAATGTGTGTTATATAGTTTTTGCCCTTATAGCTACAGCTAAATGTGTGTTATGTGACATATACATTGTGCCCATTAGCTACAGCTAAATGTGTGTTATGTGACATATACATTGTGCCCTATAGCTACAGCTAAATGTGTGTTATGTGACATATACATTGTGCCCTATAGCTACAGCTAAATGTGTGTTATGTGACATATACATTGTGCCCTATAGCTACAGCTAAATGTGTGTTATGTGTTATATAGTTTTTGCCCTTATAGCACTTTATGTTGAGCGGAGGTGGGGGGGAGTGGGCCTCTTTTCCATAAAATGCCCGGGCCTCTTTTTGGTCCCAGTCCGGCCCTGATGAATAGTGCTGTCCAGAAACACAATACTTGTTCCTCCCTGCACACCCTGCAGCATGTGTAACTCATAAGTGTCCCGGAAAACATGGCTGAGGTGGCAACCGTAGGTGACACCCACAGTGTCGCCGTCTGTAGCAATTGGGCATCTGTCCTCATATGGAGCCGGAGCACCGATCTTGCTCCGGCTCCATATGCGGCAGATGCTTGAAGATTCAGGAACTCCAGATCTCGGCTGTAACTTAACAGCTGAAAGTGCGCATCCGGAAGCAAAGACGTGTGTGTGTCTATATATGTGTGTATATGTATGTGTGTGTGTGTGTGTGTGTGTGTGTATATATATATATATATATATATTCTCTCTATCTTGCAGTACAATAGGCAAAGTACTGCAAGACGTATATATGTGTTATTGGGTTAAGGGAAAAACAATTTTATAGTACACTGTCCCTTTAAATCTTTCCAATGGCTTGTTATATCAGCTGCAGTGTCTAAAATGAGAAATTTTCAAATTTAGGTATATGTTTGTGTATGAAATAGCTGGTTTTGTTTTTTGACACAACAAACCATTAAAATGGGTTAAGCTTGGAGAAGATTTCCTTATGTTATTACTTTCTGTACACAATCATGTTTCTTTGTAATATCTCTGCCTGTATACCAAAGCCCAATACTTGGGGCCCAATTCTCTATAAAATGCCTAGTCAGTAGTATGAGGCCCCCCAGGGATTGTTGTAAAGACAATTTTTACCTACTGTGTATCTCATTAAGGGGAGGTCACATATTCTTTATGTGAAACAGAGAGACTTATATTCCAATATGATGCTCAGTAAAATAAGCTGATGGTTTGTCTCCATGTTGGTAAGTTTTTTGAGAATTGGGCTCTTAGAGAGAACAATTGAAAATTAACATTTTATTACTTATCTCTTCTACCTCCCATTGGAGTGTAATTTCTTCTACATTTATAGCCTATACTTAAAGGGACAGTCTAGTCCAAAATAAACTTCCATGATTCAGATAGGGTATGTAATTTTAAACAATTTTCCAATTTACTTTTATCACCAATTTTGCTTTGTTCTCTTGGTATTCTTAGTTGAAAGCTAAACCTAGGAGGTTCCTGTGCTAATTTCTATGCCCTTGAAGGCCGCCTCTTCTCTAAGGGCATTTTGACAGTTTTTCACCACTAGAGGGTGTTAGTTCATGTGAGTCATATAGATAACACTGTGCTCACAGAGTCAGCACTGATTGGCTAAAATGCAAGTCTGTCAAAAGAACTGAAATAAGGGGGCAGTTTGCAGAGGCTTAGATACAAAGTAATCACAGAGGTAAAAAAAAGTGTATTTATATAACTGTGTTTTTTATGCAAAACTAGGGAATGGGTAATAAGGGGATTATCTATCTTTTGTTTTGCATAACCAACACAGTTATATAAATATACTTTTAACCTCTGTGATTATCTTGTATCTAAGCCTCTGCAAACTGCCCCTTTATTTCAGTTCTTTTGACAGATTTGTAGTTTAGCCAATCAGTGCCTGCTCCCAGATAACTTCACGTGCACGAGCACTGTGTTATCGATATGAAATACATGAACTAACACCCTCTAGTGGTGAAAAACTGTTAAAATGCATTCTGAAAAGAGGTGGGTTTCAAGGTCTAAGAAATTAGCATATGAACCTCCTAGGTTAAGCTTTCAACTAAGAATACCAAGAGAACAAAGCAAAATTGGTGATAAAAGTAAATTGGAAAATTGTTTAAAATTACATGCTCTATCTGAATCATGAAAGTTTATTTTGGCCTAGACTGTCCCTTTTTAAGTATAGCATTTTTCAGCATAGGCAAGGACACCACAACCAAAATCGGGTATTTCAAATGCGGATATAAAGGTAAAGTAGTTATTTGTACACAATTTAATACATTACAGCAGGTAAAATGTATAAGTGGAAACAAATTAAAGGGGAAATGATTTTAGGGTAAACTATCTCTCTTAAGGTTTTGGGTTTCCTGTCCTGATACTTCTTAAAGGGTCCATATTCACTAGCAATTAGGCTGGTTTTATTTGTTTATTTTCTTATTTAGCCTTCTCTTTTAGCGGGATATGAAACCCAAATTTTTTTCTTTCATGATTCAGATACAGCATGCAACAACTTTCTAATGTACTCCTAAATGTAGCCACCAATCAGCAAGCGCTACCCAGGGTGCTAAAACCAAAAATGGGCTACTCCTAAGCTTACATTCCTGCTTTTCAAATAAAGATACCAAGAGAACAAAGAAATTGATAAAAGGAGTAAATTAGAAAGTTGCTTAAAATTGCTGCTCTATCTGAATCATGAAAGAAAACATTTGGGTTTCATATCCCTTTAAACAAGATAGAAAACTTTGTTTTGTTTGTCAACAATTGGGTGTTTTTTTATTTTTATTTTTTCATTTTGCTATTTACTTTTATCATCAAATTTGCTTTGTTCTCTATGTATTCTATTTTGAAAGCTTAACCTAGGTAGGCTCATATGCTCATTTCTAAGCCCTTGAAGGCCGCCTCTTATCGGAATGCATTTGACAGTTTTTCACAATTAGAGGGTGTTAGTTCATGCGTGTCATATAGATAACATTGTGCTCAAATCCGTGTAGTTACTTATGAGAGGGCACTGATTGGCTAAAATGCAAATCTATCAAAAGAGCTAAAATAAGGGGGGCAGTCTGCAGAGGCATAGATATAAGGTAATCACAGAGGTAAAATGTGTGTTTATATAACTGTGTTGGTTATGCAAAACTGGGGAATGGGTAATAAAGGGATTATCTAGCTTTTTAAACAATAACAATTCTGGAGTAGACTGTCCCTTTAAACATGCTGTTTGGTTACAGTATGGTTGTAAGCAATAAAAAAGCTCACAGTCACAATTGTTACAAGATCTGTGAGTCTTTAAACTGCAAAATGAATACAACATGGTATGATGAATAGTAGCTGTAATGGGAAGATTCAGAGCCTCTCCTAAATACACAGAATGTGCAAAATGCTGTTTTCATGTCTGCAGTTACAGATTTCTAAAAGGGATAGTAAAGTCCAAATTAAACTTTCATGATTCAGATAGGGCATGTCATTTTAAACAACTTTCAAATGTACTTTTATCATCAAATTTGCTTTGTTCTCTTGGAATTCTTAGGTGAAAGCTAAGCCTAGGTAGGCTCATATGCTAATTTCTAAGCCCTTGAAGGCCGCCTCTTATCTGAATGCATTTGACAGTTTTTCCCATCTAGAGGGTGTTAGTTCATGTGTTTCATATAAATAATATTCTGCTCTTGCACGTGGAGTTATTTAAGTCAGCACTAATTGCCTGAAATGCAAGTCTGTCAAAATATCTGAGATAAGGAGGCAGTCAGCAGAAGCTTAGATACAAGGTAATTACAGAGGTAAAAAGTATATTTCTATAACAGTGTTGGTTTGCAAAATTGGTCAATGGTAAATAAAGGGATTATCTATCTTTTTTAACAATGACATTTTTGGTCTTTGCTATCCCTTTAAACCCGTGAAAATGTTATCTAATAGTGTTTATATTTTGCACAGCGGGCGTGCATTTCACTTCATATTGGACAAGCAGGGGTGCAGATAGGAAATGCATGCTGGGAATTGTATTGCTTGGAACATGGAATACGGCCAGACGGACATCTTGTTACAGAGAAAACGGATTCTTCTGGACAGACCTTCTTCCGTGAGACAGACGCCGGAAAACATATTCCCAGGGCAATATTTGTAGACACAGAATCTTCTGTCATAGGTAATTTGTAAAACTGTAGGGAATACTTGCCAGGTCTCTGGTATTCGGATTGTACACTATTTTATGTATTTATCAATCCCATACCTATTGTATTTAATATGTATGATAATGTGATTAAAAAAATTATAGTTATGCAGGTTAGAAATATTAAAGGGACAGTATACCCTAAATTTTTCTCCACTTTTTGTTCCCTTTGAACCATTTTACCTGCTTGAGTGTTCAAATAGCTCCCTTTGCTTTAATTTATTTATATTGGGCTTTGGTTTATAGACAGAGATAATATATGGAAGTATGTGTGTGTACAGAAAGTCATAAAATAATGGTACCTGATGCTGCAAGCTCGACCCATTTTGATAAGTTGTGGTTTCAAAGAACAAAAACAGCTATTTCATATACAAAAATAAACCTAAACCTATCTTACATTTTTACTCTGCAGCTGGTATAACAAATTATTGGAAAACAATTTTACTGTCCCTTTTGAGGACGTAAAAAAAAAGGCCTGTGAAGCATTGTATGTATGGTCTCTCGTGTGACTTGTAGCATGTTGCTAACAAATTGTGATTTCTCTAGGTGGGTGTTCTCTGTAACCCTTTTGTTTTTCTATTTATTGTACCCCCTGTATAGATCTGCAACATCTGTTGGAGCATTAGAAACAAAAACTAATCTATGTTAGCAGCCAATAATGAACCTACAAGTCGCTACAGTATTATAATGTTACACTCAGCTGTTGTCTGATCTATTCAGCAATAAGATCCATCTCACTCACAGGCGCTGTATTTTTATAATAATTATATGTTGATTGGAACATAAATGTAACTTTGTCTCTTGCAGATGAAATCAGGACAGGTAAGACCCGTAGTCTCTACCACCCCCTACAGCTTATATCCGGTAAGGAGGATTCCGCCAATAACTATGCCCGAGGGCACTACACCATTGGGATGCAGCTGATCGATGATGTTTTGGACCGTATCAGGAAACTGGCAAGTGATTCTTTATAATATTGCAGCACCCTGACAGGGTGAGACCTGGTCCTTGTACTAGCTTTGTGCTTAAAGTCATATGATGCAATTTGAGATTGCAGTGAACATTTATATGTGGTTTCCATTTTCCTGTAATTGAAATGGACATGATGCCCAAAATACTCTTATCATGATTCATTGATGTCATTTTAATTCTGTTACCTAATTTGCTTTGCTATCTTGGCATACTTTGTTGATAAGCATACCCAGGTAGGCTCCGGAGCAGAGGTGCCCTACTGTGAGCTAGCAGCTGATTGGTGGCTGCACACACTGTATATGCCTTTTGTAAACGTCTCGCTCTATGGGCTCATGGGGCCCTATGTGTTCAGCTAGATGCAAGTGCTACAAAGGATACCAACTTCATGAGGCAAAATTGATAACAGAATTACCTTGGAAAGTTTTTTTATTTAAATTATTATTTAATTTTTTTTTTTGGGGGGGGGGGGGGATTCATATCCCTTTGAAGTCTGAATATTGTGGGTTTTTAAATTCGGGAAGTGCTCACTGTAGACATCGCATGCCGAAAGGGACATAAACCCCCACATTTTCTTTCACAATTCAGATAGAACATGTATTTATTTTTTTTAACAACTTTAGAATTTAAGTCTATTTACATTTTCTTCATTCTCTTGTTATCTTTGGTGAAATAGCAGGAAGGTAAGTTCAGGAGTGTGCACGTGTCTGCAGCACTATATAGCAGCATTAGCAGGAGCACTAGATGGCAGCACAATTTCCTGTCATGCTCGCTACCTAGCTAAATAGCTCTTCAACAAAGACTAACATGAGAACAAAGCAAATTTGATAATAGAAGTAAGTTGGGATCTTTTTAAAAATTGTATGTTCTGCCTGAATGATGAAAGAATCAATTTGGGTTTCATATCCCATACACCTTTCCACATATTTGTCCCTAATTGGCTTTAGCAGAGGGTGAATTAAGGGTGAAGGAGGAGGGACATGCCAGGCTATGATTATGGCGTACAGCCGAAATGCGTTGGAAGTTACTCTACATCTCCCTCTGCTACTTGACAGCCCTTCTGTGTATGTCTTTTAACCCTTTCATGCCTGGGTTAAAGTGTCTACATCAGAACAACTGTTCTGATGTAAACAAATTGAAATCTCGCGATCATGCACGTGATCACGAGATTTCAATGATGAGATTGCGTCAGGGGGCGTCCCTATGATACTAAGCACGCTCTCCAGACCGCGATCCCATCAGGGAAGCGCCAGTGGCTTCAGGAAAGCCAAGCGGTTAGGACGTTGTATTCCGTCCATCGGCGCTAAAGTCCAGCAAAATTCGAACGGAATACAACGTCCTAACGGCGTTAAAAGGTTAATTGTATGGACTTTTTATTAAAGTGGATCCAGCATTTCCTTGTGTGGATTACTACAGAGAATAGGGCTGCCCGGTGTTCACAAAAATGACTGACACACTGTAAATAACAAATGATTGACACACTGTAAATAACAAATGACTGACACACTGTAAATAACAAATGACTGACACACTGTAAATAACAAATGACTGACACACTGTAAATAGCAAATGACTGACACACTGTAAATAACAAATGATTGACACACTGTAAATAACAAATGACTGACACACTGTAAATAACAAATGATTGACACACTGTAAATAACAAATGACTGACACACTGTAAATAACAAATGATTGACACACTGTAAATAACAAATGACTGACACACTGTAAATAACAAATGACTGACACACTGTAAATAACAAATGACTGACACACTGTAAATAACAAATGACTGACACACTGTAAATAACAAATGACTGAAACACTGTAAATAACAAATGATTGACACACTGTAAATAACAAATGACTGACACACTGTAAATAACAAATGACTGACACACTGTAAATAACAAATGACTGACACACTGTAAATAACAAATGATTGACACACTGTAAATAACAAATGACTGACACACTGTAAATAACAAATGACTGACACACTGTAAATAACAAATGATTGAAATGATTTATTATAGCCCTCTTGTATGTCAACAAATGAACAAAGGGAACACAATAAATGAAAATATTAACCATTATTTTACAATTTGAATGCCCAGAAAACTTATACAACACATTGTTTAAGCCCCTTAATTGCCAGAGTGGGTTGCACATCTGCTACATACAGCACAGCAGCCCTCTCAAGCAGTCAAGGGGTTAAACAATTTGTTTTATCAGAAGAAAGAAAAGTGAAAGCACCAAGTACATTATGGCTCACTTAAAGGGATATTTCGGTCAATATTCAAATGCACATAGACCAATTACATCTTTGAATAGAAATTAATACACAATGGCAAAATGCTTTGAGTAAAAGTTATCACTGTTAGCACATGCATGTGAATCATAGATATTTTCAATGCACCAGCATTTCAAATACTGCAGCTGCTCAAACCACCAGTGGGGCTTTTATCATGTCAGCAATAAGCAATTAAAAAATGGAGTCCTTAGCAGATGGGACAAGCACTTTAGGCTCTCTGAGCAAGTGGTGTGTTTAAAATGCTGGTGCACAGTGCATACTTAGATACACTTCTGAAATCGCTATAGCTTTTACTAGAAGCATTTTTTCTAATACATCTACATTACAAAAATGATTCTATTTTAATACTGAAATGGATCCAAGTGGATTCCAATTTTGGCTGGAATGTTCCTTTAAGCAGGGCTCATAGGTGTCTGTCAGTGTGCAGGCTAGGGAGAAAGTCTGCAAAAAAGAAACTCAGAATCTTCACAAACTTCCTTCTCTGCAGTTGTAGAAGATGCCCCACCCCCGCAGCAACTGAGAACTGTAGCAGGTCTCTGAAAGGGGCTGTAGTTTCATTCATTCTGTTAAACCCACGTGGTGGAAACTTTTCACAATTACTTAGTGTGCTTAAGGGATATGAAACTGGATTATTTCATGATTCAGAAAGAGAATGCAATTTTACATTTTTTTTTTTTCTAATTTACATCTATATATTTTTCATTCTCTTGGTATCTTTTGTTGAAAAGCTGGGAGATCGGCTCAGAAGCATTCACGTGTCTGGAGCAGTAAATTGCAGCAGTTTTGCAAGAGTACTATTACCTGCTATGTAGTTCTCCAAACACCTACCTAGAATACCATGAGAACAACGCAAATTTGATAGTAGAAGGAAATCTTTAAAAAGTTCTATCTGAACAAAACAAAAGGCTTAGGCTGCCAGGTGTCGTGCTTTGATTTTAGTTGTTACATTTTGTGTGTAAAGTGTTTGGTGCCCTCCATAGTGATACTTTTTACAGTAAGATATTTACATTGTGGTCAGGCTATTACATATTTCCTTCTAGTGCTTGGCAATACCGAGAATGGCTGGAATTCTTATGGCCTGGATTCAGTGAGCATTAATCAGAGGTTTTGGTCGATGCTGTTAAAATCACACAGTTCCTGTGTTTTTAATTTAACCACATTTATGCTGTGAACCTCCTGTTCCACCTCATCCCAAAAGTGCTTCATAGCATTGAGATCTTGGGATGGAACCTTAAAGGGACAGTCTACACCAAAATGTTTCTTATTTAAAAAGATAGATAATCCCTTTATTACCCATTCCACATTTTTGCATAACCAACACAGTTATATTAATATACTTTTTACCTCTGTGATTACCTTGTATCTAAGCCTTTGCAGACAGCCTCCTTATCTAAGTGCCTTTGACAGACATGCAGTGTAGTCAATCAGTGAAGACTCCTAAATAACTTCACGGGAGTGAGCACAATGTTATCTATATGATACATGTGAACTAGCACAGTCTAACTGTGAAAAACTTTCAAAATGCTCTGAGCTAGGAGGCGGTTTTCAACTGTTTAGAAATCAGTTTGAGCCTACCTAGGTTTAGCTTTTCAAAAACACCACAAAGGGAACAAAGCAAATTTGATGATTAAAGTAAATTGGAAAGTTGTTTAAAATTGCATGCCCTATCTGAATCATGAAAGTTTAGTTTTGACTAGACTGTCCCTTTAAGTCACTCTTATGTATAGGGACCCAGTCTCAGATGATATCGGTTTTGTGGTAATATTATTCTGCTGGAATTGTCAACCGAAAATAGGTAGAGCTGGAACAAAAAGAGATGCACTCGCTCTGCAATAATGAATAGGTACAATGTGATATTAAAATGGTGTTCGTTTGGATTTATTACTTTAAAGGTAAATGAGACACTAAATTTTGTTTCATGATTCCGATAGGGCATACAATTTTAAATAACTTTCTAATTTACTTCTATTATTCATTTTCTTCCTTCTCTTTGTATCTTTTGTTGAAAGGCAGGGACGTATGCTTAGGAGCCGGCCCATTTCTGGAGCACTATATAGCAGCAGATTTGCAAGATTGTTATCCATTTGCAAGAGCACTAGAGGGCAGCACTATTTCCTGTACCAAAGTGTGCACGTGTCTTGAGTACTATATAGCACGGTTCAGCAACCTTGGCACCCCAGATGTTTTAGAACTATATTTCCCATGATACTCAGCCAGCCAAAAGAGTGTCTAAGCATCATGGGAAATGTAGTTCCAAAACATCTGTGGTAACAAGGTTGCTGACCTGCTATATAGGATCAGTATTTGCAATAATATTTGTTACAATGTTTGACTATTTTAAGTTTTATGTTAATGTAAATGTTGCTGTGTCAATTTAATTTTCTATTATTTTTTGGAAATATGTTCCAACATCAGACTCTAAAATTTCTCCATTCTTCTGCAATCCGCAGGCAGACCAGTGTGAGGGTCTCCAAGGGTTTCTGGTCTTTCACAGTTTTGGAGGTGGCACAGGCTCCGGATTTAGCTCTTTGCTGATGGAAAAGCTGAAGATGAATTATCTGAAGAAGTCTATTCTGGAGTTTTCCATTTATCCTTCACCACAGATCTCCTCAGCTGTAGTGGAACCATATAATTCCATTCTGACCACCCACAGCACCTTGGAGCACTCAAACTGTGCTTTTATGGTAGATAATGAAGCCATTTATGATATCTGCCGTCATAACTTGGATATAGAGCGTCCATCATATATTAATTTAAACAGGCTAATTGGACAAATTGTGTCTTCTATAACTGCATCTCTGAGGTTTGAAGGCCTATTGAATGTAGACCTTGTTGAGTTTCAGACCAATTTAGTGCCTTATCCTAGAATTCATTACCCCCTGGTCACATATTCTCCCATAGTAAATGTAGAAAGGGCTTACCATGAACAACTATCTGTACCAGACATAACCAATGCTTGTTTTGAACCCGCTAACCAAATGGTGAAATGTGACCCTAGACGTGGTAAATACATGGCGTGCTGCTTATTATACAGAGGTGATGTAGTGCCCAAAGATGTCAATGCGGCCATTGCTGCAATTAAAACCAGGAAGTCTATACAGTTTGTTGATTGGTGTCCTACTGGTTTTAAGGTGGGAATTAATTACCAGCCTCCCACTGCTGTCCCAGGAGGGGACCTGGCTAAAGTTCAGCGTGCTGTCTGTATGCTGAGCAACACTACAGCTATTGCTGAGGCTTGGGCCAGGTTAGACCACAAGTTTGACCTGATGTACTCAAAGAGAGCATTTGTACATTGGTATGTGGGAGAAGGTATGGAGGAAGGGGAGTTCTCTGAGGCAAGAGAGGATATGGCTGCCCTGGAGAAGGATTATGAAGAGGTGGGAACAGAATCTGATTTAATTGATGAGGAAGATAACAATGAATACTAAATTGTATGCTCTAAAATAAAAATATAATAAAGGGTGTGATTTATCAACTAATAATGATAGAAACATAGTCCTCAAAACACTGAGCATAAAGCATAGTTGTATCTTTTCTGATAAAGCTCTTATTTTGACATCTTTTTATTTTATTATGTGACTGAGGAAAAGTCCTGTTTAGCAAGATACTGGAAATTAAACTTGATTACTACTGTTTTATGTGTTTGTTTTTATTTTTGTTTACAGCTTTCAATAAAAAATGTTTGTAGCTGATCCATTTATATAGCCCACATGGGAGTGTTTTTGTAACAATGTATAGTTTTGCTTATTTTTTTTAATAATTTTGTGATGATTTTCAAACTCCTAACCAAGCCCCACAGTGTCAGATGTATACTGATGTCTACAGACTTCTGCTTGCTCCTGTTTGTGTAATGGGTCTTTTCATATGCAGGGAAGGGGGGAGTGTCTGCCTTTCATGCTTTCCCAGCCCCCTTCAGTGGGTGTCCCAGACTAACCTTATCAACAGTGCTAAACTGGGAGCTTTTAAGTACATTTTTAAAAGGTTTTATATAGGTTTTTTTAGATCAGTATCTGTGATTCTTCTTCTTTATATTAGTGTCTATTACAGCCAATTATATGAAAATTGGTGTATACTGTCCCTTTAATCTACAGTGGTAAAAAAAAAAAAACTCTAGTTACTAGTCAACTAAATGTTAAAAATGTTACAAGGCAGATTTCTTAATAATTTGCTGTAATTTCTAACTCCTCCAGTACTAGTGGAAATTTCCAGCCCTGCAAATGTATATGATCTGATACTCAGGATGCCTGCTGACTTGACACAGGTGGAATCGCACAATGTCCCTCCCCAATTCTCTATCTTAGGTTCCACCCTATCACACACTTAATCTACCATCTATTTTTCCCCACAACTGAGCAGTGTTTATTGCCTTGGCTGCCCATAACATACTAATAATTGATTTAACCTCTTTGGTGCCAGTGCTAGTGATTTAACTCACCCGCTTGACTGCCAGTAAAACTAGCATAACAGTGTTTTTACACCCCACCATGACTGCATGTAACTCATCAGGCAGTGCATTATTTTACATTCTGTGGTTACCAGTAACACCTGCTCATTCAAGTTAAACACATATTTACATAAAGCAGTGTAAAACAGAAAATACATCTGACTCATTTTAAGTGTTCATTTATCTTACATTAGAGTCGCACACAAGATGTTTCACCATAACAGGGCCATAGGTTTCGGCCATTTGCACTCATTTCATTTACACTTTGAGTTCAGTACTTTTCCACTAAAGGTACCTACACAAATCACACCTTGTTTTTTTACAGCAGACAAAGCACATTTAAACTTTTGTTTGTAGAAAGACTGAACAATGGCAGAAAATGATAAAGAATATTTTATTTTTGGTCAATTTCTACGTTTAGCAATAGTTCATCTTCCCAAAACACAAAAACGTAGGATTTAATACTTTTGTTATTCAATGAAAAACAAAATGAAAAGTAAAACTGTTTTATTTTTTTTGTTTTGTCACCATGCACCATCTTGTAGTTTATGCAGAAAATGAGTAAGCAGAAAAAATCTACCAATCGATAAATACTGTATATTTTAAACTAACGAAACTTATGATTTTCCCATAGGGTGTATAACTCATTTGATAATGTATGCATGTTCCTACCTGTCCAAATTCACTTAGGGCTTTATTACAAGTGGCACGTTATTTAGCGATCCCGCATGCGCGTTAATTTCCATAGACGTAAGCTTTATGCGTGTGTCGGGTAACGTGCGTATTAGAAGTTGAAAGTAAAACGTTTTTGCACGAGCGCTAACCTGACATATTTGGCTACTCGTTGCTCCTGATTTGACTGCTGCAATGCTGATCCTTTGTTAACTATAAGAAAATAAAGCTATTATTTGAATAAAGGAACCCACCCCCTTTCAAATGAGGGATCATATTCTATATTTATGTGGTGGAAGTGATAAGGCTTGATTTATATTTGCCAGACCCTCAAAATTGAACCATACTGTTGGGTATTTGTATTAATGAAAATCACTTGGCGGCTGTGAAATGCAAGATTGCTCATTTAAAGGATTCTTTATTTTAAATAATGGGATTTACAGACAACTGTAATGAGGGGTATGATAGTGGGGCTAACCTAGCCTACATGATTTTGTTTCTTAAAGGGGTATGAAACCTACATTTTAATTTTATTATTCAGGTAGAGCATCTTATTTTAAACAACTTTCCAATGTACTTCAATTATCTAATTTGCTTCACTCTCTTGGTATCCTTTGTTGAATAATATACCTAAGTAGACTTAGGAGCTGGGAGCTAGCTGCTAATTGGTGGCTTCAAATATATGCCTCATGTCATTGGCTTACTGATGTGTTCAGCTAGCTCCCAGTAGTGCGTTGCTGCTCCTTCAATAAAGAAAACCACTTGAATGAACCAAAATTGATAATAGAAGTAACTTTGTTAAGTTGCTTACAATTGTGTCCTCTATCATGCCCCTTTAAGCATATTGTTCTTTCAGATTATCACTATTGCCCCAGTGGTGACCTAATAGCCACATGAGCATGTGACAAACTCTTTGAAAGAGAAGCCTTTTGCTCTATTTTAGTGCTTTTATATAGGAGTGCTAAGGGGAAACTGCCAATGCCAAGATAATGAGACTCTAAATTGGAAAGAGGGGACTCTCCTCTTCTTAAAAGTAGGTTTCATGCCCCTCTCTGAGGTTTATCAGGGTATTTAAAGTGCTGCCATCACTGTTCTTACTGGAACATATTGGCTGTTATTATGAGAATGAAATGACAGACGCCCCCTGTTTAAAATGTCTCCTGTACCTATAAGTGGTGGAGGGCTCTGTAACACACTTGTACTGAACAAGCGTCAGTATTCACACATGAGGGCAACCGATACTCTTCTAATGAACACACTGCAGTGTAGAAGGCTGATGAGCAGCTGTCTTTATGTTAAACTATATAACAAGATTCAGTATTTATACAGAGACCGTTATAAATGCTGCTCTGTTCAATAACTATAAACTGATGAGTATATGGCAGTGTACAACCTGTCTGTTGCTATGGTTATGCTAAGCTGTGTGGTGATGATGCTGTGTAAGGACACTGCATATCTATACATAGGCTGACCATATTGCCGCTTTAAAAAGGGACACATATGAAAAATACATATGTCAGGGCTGTTTTTAGGGCTGTTTAAAGAAATGTTTTGTATAAGAACCCTGACATATGTATTTTTCATATGTGTCCCTTCTTAAAGCGGCAATATGTTCAGCCTATCTATACAATATGTAGATATGTACATATTGTATGTTACCTATACAATGATAATGTAGATGGAATTATCATAAGCCGATATTCTTATATGTTTGGATAAACAATTGGCAATAAGTCTGGGGGTCGGTACAGTGTTTGCTAATCCTGTACTACATTAATAATAAATACAAAAATCAATATTAAGACAATAATAGAAATGCTGTGTTCACAGAATTCATTATTTTATTATCTGATAAAAAATCGCCATCTCCCTTTGGTAGCTGCAAATATACATTAAACAAACATTATCAAAAGACATTCTCTGCTATTGTACTCAATGGTTAGTGTTATAGTAAATGATCAGATGCATAAGATGCAGTGTAATAGAAAAAGAGGATAGCTGTTAAAGGAATAGTTTAGTCAAAATTAAACTTCATGATTGAGATAGAGCAGCAACTTTCTACTTTACTCCTATTAATTTTTCTTTGTTCTCTTGGTATCTTTATTTGAAAAAACAAGAATGTAAGCTTCAGCACCTGGGTAGCGTTTGCATTGGTGTCTAAATGTAGCCACCAATCAGCAAGCGCTACCCAAGTACTGAACCAAAAATGGTCTGGCTCCTAAGCTTACATTCTTGCTTTTTCAAATAAAGATACCAAGAGAATTAAGAACAATTGATAAGAGTAAATTAGAAAGTTGCTTAAAATTGTATGCTCTCTTTGAATCATGAAAGTTTAATTTGACTAGACTATTTCTTTAATTTGTAACAAACACATTTTAAGACTTTATAAAGTCAGTGACCTTCCATCCATAGACCTCAGTGCATCCCAACACAGCAGGATCTGAATATACCTGATAATGGAGGTCATTCTAATGCTACATAGATATAGTTGAGCTATTAATGCTGACGGATGTCCTTGTGTCCTGGATTATTAGTTTACATGGCATGTTAGGGTTAGGAAGGAACGCTGGATTCATAGTATAAAAGTACATTCTGTGACCGCTCAACCTCCCTCTGCCTTATTGTAGAACCGGCCCTGGCTCAACCTCCCTCTGCCTTATTGTAGAACCGGCCCTGGCTCAACCTCACTCTGCCTTACTCTTTCTGCCAGATGGCTCTGTTTAAATACCATTGTGGGGTTTGTCCATGCCTGAAATGACCTTTTCCTGCCACTGTAATGGTAGGATTGAAGTCCATAAGTGCAGTCAAGGTTAGAGGGGCCCAGTCTCTCTCTGTCAGCCCTGAGAAATGGGGCCCGGTTGCTTCTGTAAATAGAAATGTGAACTGTTTAGGCAGGAGCTGCACAAACTGGAAGGAAACAACATGTTGTTAACCACAATTGTCAGGGTTAAATTGTAGGAAAAGTGAATAAAAAAATCACACACATATACTGCATTTTGTTTTTAAAATACTCCGTTAAATTTGTTCTTGATTCAAATAAAGTACAATACAATTTCAAGCAACTTTTCAATTGACTTGTATTATCAAATGTGCTTATTTTCCTAGTATCTTTTGATGAAGGCGCAGCAAAGCACTATTGGGAGTTAGCTGAACACATCTGGTGATTCGATGACAAGAGGCATCAGCCATCAATAAGCAGCTAGCTCCCAGTAGCGCCCTGTTATTCCTGAGCCTACCTAGGTATGCTTTTCAGCAAAGGACACCAAGAGAATGAAGCAAATTAGTTAATAGTGGTGAATTGGAATGGTTGTTTAAGATTGCATATTCTGTCTGAATCATTAACATTTAATATTCATTTGACAGTATCTTTAAACATTATACAAACATTACATTTTGAGAGTAATATCTCATTAAAACCAGAAGTTTTGTTACAGTTTACCTCCCTTCCTTTTGTGATTTACCTGTTAATTTCTCTGTATTATCCCATGGAGGTGCCACCATTTTCACCTGCAACGTTCCTGCCTCTGTAACAGTGCACATAAGGAAACAGACAAACGTTCATCATGTTCAGCTTCAGCCAATCCTGCGAGTTCTTCCTTTTTATTCAGACATGTGACTCTTTACTTAAAGTGAACGTAAATTTTGATGATAAAGTGCCCGTTTTTTAAAAAATCCGGTTAAAAACAAGGGGCACTTTAATTCATCACAATTTACATTTCACTTGTGTAGTGAAATACTTACTTTTTAATCTTGACAGCAGCTCCAGCGATTACCCCAGTCATCGCAAGCCTCTTTATACGTCAGAAATGACATATTGCTCATCCTCCAATCACGGCTCCGCCCCCTCGGGGGAATCTGTGTCTGATTCAACGCCATGATTGGAGGAAGCCGGATTCCTCATTTTAGACCCGGGAAGAGGTTTTGCGACGGGCGGAGGAAGCGATGCAGCGGCTGTCAAGATTAAAAAGTAAGTATTTTCACAACACGAGTGAAATGTAAATTTTGATGAATTAAAGTGCCTCTGTTTTTAATCAGATTTTTAAAAACCGGGCACTTTAGCATCAAAATTTACATTTACTTTAAAGGGACACTGAACCCAAATTTTTTCTTTTGTGATTCAGATAGAGCATGACATTTTAAGCAACTTTCTAATTTACTCCTATTATCAAATTTTCTTTATTTGAAATGCAAGAATGTAAGTTTAGATGTCGGCCTAATTTTGGTAAACAACCTGGGTTGTTCTTGCTGATTGATGGATAAATTCATCCACCAATAAAAAAGTGCTGTCCAGAGTTATGAACTAATAAAAAAAGCTTAGATGCATTCTTTTTCAAATAAAGATAGGAAGAGAACGAAGAAAAATTGATAATAGGAGTAAATTAGAAAGTTGCTTAAAATTGCATGCTCTATCTGAAAGAATAGAAAGAAAGAAAAAAATTGGATTCAGTGTCCCTTTAAGCAAATAGATAATGCGCATGCAGTTATATAAAGATTAATAACAATAGTTATTGGTTGGTTAAAGGGACATGAAACACAACATTATTCTTTCATGATTCAGACAGAATATGCAATTTTAACAACTTTCCAATTTGCTTCTATTATTTAAATTGCTGCATTCTCTTGGTATCCTTAGTTGAAAAGGATATCTAGGTAGGTTTAGGAGCAGCAATGCATTACTGGGAGCTTGCATCAAAATGCCTCTTTTCATTGGTTCACCAGATGTCTTCAGCTAGCTCCCAGTAGTGCATAGCTGCTCCTTCAAAAAAGGATTCCAAGAGAATGAAGCACATTGGATAAAATAAGTAAACTGGAAAGTTGTTTAAAATCACATGCTCTATTTAAATCATAAAAAATAAATGTAAAGCTAGGTTTCATGTCATACATGTTGTTATACAAATATTCCGTTTTGGGGGGGGTGCATTAAAAAGTTAAAATTAAACTTGCATGAGTCAGATAGATCTTGTAATTTTAAAGTGCTTTACAATTTAATTTTCTTTTGGTAACCTTTGTTGAAAAGACTATATACATATCATCGGCAACCACAATGCCAGCTGGTGATTGGTGGCCACACACATTTGTTTCTTTTTCACTGTCTCACCAGATGTGTGCAGTTAGCTCCCATAATGCATGGCAGCTCTGGAGCTGACTTTCACCCCTGAAAATGGATTAAATGCAGAGTTAAAGGGACTTTTGTGATTCAGATAGAGCATACAATTTTAAGCAACTTTCTAATATACTCCTATTATCACATTTTCTTCATTCTCTTGGTATCCTTATTTGAAAAGCAAGAATGTAAGTTCAGATGCCGGCCCATTTTAGTGAACAACCTAGGTTGTTCTTGCTGATTGGTGGATAAATTCACCCACCAATAAACAAGTACTGTCCAGGGCCTGAAACAAAAATTGGCTGGCTCCTTAGCTTAGATGCCTTCTTTTTCAAATAAAGATAGCAAGAGAATGAAGAAAATTTGGTAATAGGAGTAAATTAGAAAGTTGCTTAAAACTGCATGCTCTATCTGAATCACAAAAGAAAAAAGTTTCAGTTTACAAGTTCACTTATGTATAAAAAGCTGCTCGTCAAAGCACAATCTTGTTTAAGGGTCTCTTAGGTAGATATAATGTAGCAGGTTCACACATGTTAAAATCCAGTAATAGAAGATATTATATATGTTTGCAAACTTGTAGTCGCCATTTTGTTTTCAGTTCATGCCAAAATGGGAAATGGTTCTTTAAAAAACAATAATTGTGAAAGTTACAAAAAAGTGATTGTAAAGAGATAGAAAAACAGTGCACAGTCTGCCCATCCTGACAACATAATAGATGCAGTAGAAAAATAAAAACGTCATTTGTAGATGTTGAGATCCTGAAGTGATTGATTTATTTTTATATGTATTAAAATGTACCTTTTTACTAGCCTTTTAAGCTTTTTAGCGCTTACTCTCTCCCCATTTTAACTTTTGTATTGTTAGCCTACTAGGAGGCTATATAGTTAGTAAGCTTAAGGCCCTGGGTGTAGCGCTCGGTCCACTTCTCCTGTTCTTTTTGATTGATTTATCCTACAGATCTCTTTAGCTGTGCAGGAGATCACGTACACAACACATACAGATATGTACCTATACTTTTATAACTGTGTGCCCTGTTCGCTCTTTTCTGCAATAGGGATTGATGGAACTTTAATTAATCAATACTTCGTATGTTAATAAATGTCTAGATTGTCTTCTGTGACCATATTCAGAGTGTTTTACATATGTGCAAGAATCACAAAAAAAAGCAGCACCACCAAAATATCTTCAACAGATTTATTCGTGCAAACTGCACAGTATCAAAGCCAGATCAAAAAAATAGGAACGTTTCGGACTTAGTCCTTAATCATGCATAGTTACACCCAAAGTTAATACAGCTTAAATATACAGCTTAAATACACCTATAAACCACACACCTGAAATGATGCTATCTAGTGGTCATTAGCAAAATTACAATAACAGAATATCAATATCAGTCTAACAACATACAGCTAATAATTAATCAACAAGATTAACCCCTTAATGACAACTAACATACCAAGTACTTCATTCAAAAACTAACTGTTAATGACAATAGACGTACCTGGTACGTCAGTTGTCTAACAGAGTGCTGGAAGCGATTGCAATCGCTTCCAGCAGCTCTCAGGGTATTGCTGTGATGCCTCAATATGGAGGCATCCTGCAATACCTTTTTACAAGCCTCTGATGCAGAGAGAGCCACTCTGTGGCCCTCTCTGCACCGGTAGCGATGGTGCCGTTGTCCGGGTGGGAGCGTAGCAAGGAGGCGGCCCATCGCTACCCGGCATCCGGTTCCTGTAACTGCAATGTGCACGCCGGGGGCCTGCGGGGGCGCGCGTGCGCATTAGCCACTGACACCAATGAAAAAAAGTTAAGAAAAAAAGTTTAAAAAAAAGTAAAAAACGTTTGAAAAAAATTAAATATAAAAGGATCTGGGAGGAGGGGGGATGGGGGTATTGAGGGGGGGCTGCTACACTACAGAAAAGTTTGAAAATATTGTTTTTGGGGGCAAACTGGGTACTGGCAGACAGCTGCCAGTACCCAAGATGGCGGCAATTAAGTAGCAGGGAGGGTTATAGAGCTGTTTGGTGGGGGATCAGGGAGGTTGGAGGCAGGGCTCCATTACAGCTGAATAAATCTTTTAAAAAAATAAAATTAAAAAAACTCCTTTTATTTAGTACTGGCAGACTTTCTGCCAGTACTTAAGATGGCGGGGACAATTGTGGGGTGGGGGAGGGAAGAGAGCTGTTTGGGAGGGATCAGGGGGTGGGATGTGTCAGGTGGGAGGCTGTTCTCTACACTAAAGCTAAAATTAACCCTGCCAGCGCCCTACAAGCTACCTAATTAACTCCACTGCTGGGCATAATTCACGTGTGGTGCGCAGCAGCATTTAGTGGCCTTCTAATTACCAAAAAGCAACGCCAAAGCCATATAAGTCTGCTATTTCTGAACAAAGGGGATCCCAGAGAAGCTTTTACAACAATTTGTGCCATAATTGCACAAGCTGTTTGTAAATAATTTTAGTGAAAAACCCCAAAAAACCTTTATTTGCTCGCATTTGGCGGTGAAATGGTGGCATGAAATATACCAAAATGGGCCTAGATCAATACTTGGGGGTTTCTACTACACTACACTAATGCTAAAATTAACCCTACAAGCTCCCTACATGCTCCCTAATTAACCCCTTCACTGCTGGCATAAAACACGTGTGGTGCGCAGCGGCATTTAGCGGCTTTCTAATTACCAAAAAGCAACCCCAAAGCCATATAAGTCTGCTATTTCTGAACAAAGGGGATCCCAGAGAAGCATTTACAACCATTTGTGCCATAATTGCAGAAGCTGTTTGTAAATAATTTCAGTGGGAAACCTAAACTTTGTGACAAAATGTGTGAAAAAGTGAACATTTTTTTTTAATTTGATCACATTTGGCGGTGAAATGGTGGCATTTTATGGAAATGCATAAAGATCTGTATCGTTTCTTTAGGTCTGTGAAACTCAAAAGTTTTTTTGCTAGCATACCTGATTTTGATGTTAAGTGTCATACCCCAACTGCATATATGCAAGGGCAGGGGATAAATTTGAAAGCATTGGGATTATCAAAAAAAGAGTACATTTACACCAACACAGGTAAATGCAGGGGTACAATCCTTTATCAAAATGGTGGAGAGGGATGTGATGGAATTGTGTAAACATAATCATATACAGAATTACAGTAATGGTGATAGGGGTACTTTAACCATTAATGAAAGAAGGGCCCTTGATAACCTTAGAAGGAATAAACAACTAATTATTAAGGGGGCAGATAAGGGCTGAGCCATTGTGCTCTTGGATAAACAGTATTATGTTAATGAGATCTACACCCAATTATCTGATAGTGAGGTTTATCAGAAATTAGCATATAATCCTTTTTTCAAAATAAAGAAATCCTGTTTTGTGTACAGACAGCAGCCAAACTTGGCATCATTGATAATGATACTACACAGTTTCTAATAAATACAGAGGACATCACCCCTGTCCTTTACACCCTCCCTAAGGTCCATTATTATTATTATTCTTTATTTATAAAGCGCCAACAGATTCCGCAGCGCTGCCCATGGGTACAAGGATAACAGTACAGTGGAGAAACAATACAATAAAAGACAAAATTTTACAGACAAATACAGGGGGAATTGAGGGCCTTATTACCGTGGGAACTTACAATCTAGACGGGTAGGAGGATTGGAAACAGGAGGTGGGGACTGCAGGTGAGAATGATATTAGTGAGGAGATAGAGGGCAACTGTTAGTTAAGTGAAGTTAGTTTGTTGATAAGCTTCCCTGAACAGAAAGGTCTTTAGGGAACGTTTAAAGGAGGAGAGGTTAGGGGCAAGTCTGACATCTTGAGGAAGTGTGTTCCAGAGGGTTGGTGCCGCACGAGAGAAGTCCTGTAGTCTAGAATGAGAGGAGGTGATGGTAGAGGATGCAAGAAGCAGGTCGTTGTTGGATCTTAGGGGATGGACAGGAGTATATTTGTTGATGAGTGAGGACAGGTAGGGTGGGGCAGCATTGGTGAGAGCTTTGTAGGTCAGGGTGAGAATTTTGAATTTAACTCTGTTGTGAATGGGGAGCCAGTGAAGGGACTCACAGAGAGGTGCAGCAGAAACAGAGCGTCGAGAGAGGTGGATTAGCCTGGCAGATACATTTAGGATGGATTGGAGGGGAGAGAGGCGGGAGAGAGGGAGGCCAGTTAGTAAGTTGTTACAGTAGTCAAGTCGGGAAATTACCAGGGAGTGGATGAGCTGTTTGGTAGTTTGCGGCAGGATGAAGAGAGCAGTTGGATGTGGGGAATGAAGGACAGATTTGAGTCAAGCATCCATAAAAGTGTTACTGCCCCGTCTGGACACCCTATTGTGGCAGGAATGGGGTCTTTATTATCTATATTATCTAAGGTATCTATTTACTTAGGGTATTGAGACCATATGTAAATTCTAGCTCTTACATCAAGGACACTGGGGACTTTCTATTGAAATTACAAAATCTACCATTTGAAAATACTAAAGGGATTATTTTTAGCCTAGATGTGACTTCATTGTACAAATCAATAACACAAGAAGCTGGCATTGGTGCTGTAAGTAAAATAATGAGTCAAGATGACGGATACAATACCCTACATAGGGAGTTTATTTTTACAATTGTTCAGTATCGTTTTGCGCTGTAACTATTTTTTATTTGAAGATTATTATTACTTGCAGCTACAAGGCACAGCCATGGGTTCCAATGTCGCCCCTACATACGCCAATATATATATGAATGTATATGAGAGGAACATTTTGTTTATGGTCATCCACTTTTCTTACAGTATGGTGCCACCTGGTGGCGATACATTGATGACATCTTTGGCGTATGGTTGGGCGACATTGGAACCTTGGAAAAATTTGTTAATGATCTAAACTCCGCTACCTGTCATATTAAATTGAAACTGGTATGTAGTGAGAAGAGTGTTGTTTTCCTTGATACTAGGGTACTTAAAAGTACCCAGGGTCTTGTAGTGGATCTACACAAGAAAGAAACAGATTGCAACTCTCTCTTGCACTATAACAGTATGCATCCCCCTTCTTTGATTAGGTCTCTCCCTAGGATAAAAAGGATTGTCTCTGAGACAGGCCCTGTAGAGCAAAGATTGGCAGAAATGGGTGACCGTTTCAGGGTTAGGGGTTATCCATCAATCTTAATACAAAAAGAAATTGAAGATGTGAGACAAATTCCCAGGCAAAATTTATTGGAACATAAAGAGGGTAAAGAGAAAAAGAAATCTTATAGATTAATCTTTGTCAGCCAGTATTCGAAATTGAGCAATAGGATACGTAAAATAATTTTCAATCATTGGCACATATTACAGACCTACAACCCCGATGTACTGGAGTTCAGAGAGCCACATATGCCTGCCTTTAAAAGAGGCAGAAATCTGAAAGAATTATTGGTACATGCCGATATTGGCCCTTCAAAGTCCTTAGTGCAAGGCTATATTAGCAAAAAGAACTCTGGCTGTTTTCCATGCCTTGGTTGTTCCAACTGCAATAATATAATTAAGGGCCCTACATTTAGTCATCCTAGTACGGGTAAAAAATTTGACATCAGGGGACACTATACTTGTAACACTAACTTTGCAGTATATTACATTAAATGGCCATGTGAATTGGGGTATGTTGGGGAGACCACCCGCACAGTCCGTGAATGGATAACTCAGCATAAAAGTAGTATAAGAACAAAAAAATGAGACGCCCCAGTTGCCAATCATTTTTTATCTGCAGGGCACAATTTAACTCAGTTGAGGTTTCAAATATTGGAACAGGTAGGACACCTTAGACAAGGTGGGGATAGAACCAAAAGGTTAAAAATAATAGAAATCTTTTGGATTAGTAAATTGGATACCATGTACCCTAAGGGGATGAATAGGGAGCTTGATTGGTCTCTATGCCTTTAAGGGGTTATGCCATGTTAACTGTGATGATTAATGGGATTCTGTATCACATTATTGTATTGTGCTCTAAGAGAATTATGTTTAATCTTGTTGATTAATTATTAGCTGTAAGTTGTTAGACTGATATTGATATTTTGTTATTGTAATTTTGCTAATGACCACTAGATGGCATAATTTCAGGTGTGCTACAGGTATGATGTATGGTGGGTGTGGTTTATAGGTGTATTTAAGCTGTATTAACTTTGGGTGTAACTATGCATGATTAAGGACTAAGTCCGAAACGTTGCTATTTTTTTGGTCTGGCTTTGATAATGTGCAGTTTGCACGAATAAATCTGTTGAAGATATTTTGGTGGTGCTGCTTCTTTTTTGTGATTGATGCTTATTTGGGTATTGTGCAGTACCCTTGAAGTTTTCACACCTCCCTGATCCCAGGTGCTGGAATTTTCTTTGGACTTCTTACAAACGTGCAAGATAATAAACTGTTTGTAAATAGCTGTGAAATAGTGTTAACCCCTTCATGCTGGGGCCAAGTGTTTAGCATCAGAACAAAGTTTCAATGTAAGCACTTGCTTGAAAAATGAAATCATAGAAACATAGAAACATAGAATTTGACGGTAGATAAGAACCAAAAAGGCCCATCAAGTCTACCCATATTACATGTTACTTTTTCCTTAGGATAGCCTTATGCATGTCCCAGGCATTTTTAAATTCCTTTACAGTCTTTGTGTTTACCACCTCAAATGGAAGTTTATTCCATGAATCCACCACCCTTTCTGTAAAAAAATGCTTCCTCAAATTTCTCCTGAATCTACTACCCTCTAACTTTAGATTGTGACCCCTTGTTTTGGCATTTATTTTTTGTGAAAAATGCTTTCAGCTTCTATTTTATTAAGTCCCTTCATATATTTGAAGGTTTCTACCATGTCACCTCTTTCCCTTCTATCCTCTAAACTATACATATTTAGATCATAGAGTCTTTCTTTGTACGTTTTATATTTTAGACCATGTACCATTTTAGTAGCCCTCCTTTGGACAGCTTCTAGTTTATTTATATCTGTCTGAAGATATGGTCTCCAGACAGATATAAATAAACTAGAAGCTGTCTTAACAATCTTAGCATCTATTCCAAGGCAATACATTTTGTGAATAAGTTTGTTGTGTGGGAAGGTGTCAAATGCTTTGCTAAAGTCTAGATATGCAACATCTACAGCTCCTCCCTGGTCTTATTTTAGTTACATGGTCAAAGAAATCAATTAGATTAGTCAGGCATGATCTTCCAGCAGTGAAACCATGTTGTCCTTTGTCTTCTAAGTTGTTTGTCTGAATGAAAGATACAAGTCTTTCCTTTAAAAGAGTTTCCATTAATTTCCCTGCAATTGAGGTCAAACTGACTGGCCTATAGTTAGCAGAATCTTCCCTACTACCCTTTTTATGAAGAGGGACTACATTGGCAATTTTCCAGTCTTTTGGAACAACTCCTGTTAGAAGTGACTGATTAAATAAATCAGCTAATGGAGTAGCTATTACGGATCAAAGTTCTCTTAGAACTCTTGGATGAATATTATCTGGACCCACAGACTTATTAACTTTTATTTTTGATAAAGCCCTTGAAACCTCTTCCTCTGTAAAAAGAAAAGTACTACTCACATTATTATTTACAGTAACATCCCTTAATAGAATCTCACTATCTTTACCATCTGTTGTAAAGACTGAACAAAAGTAATCATTTAAACAGTTTGCTATTTGTTTATCTTCTTCCAATATTCTATTCTCATTCTTGAGTCTAACTATCCCTCTGTTAGTTTTTCTCTTTTCACTGATTTATCTAAAGAAGGTTTTGTCACCGTTTTTTTACAGAGTGTGCTATTTTCTCTTCTGCATCAGCTTTAGCCTTTCTGATTAACTGCTTTGTCATCTTTTGATGGGTTCTCCATTTTTCTTTATCCTCTTCTGAGCCAGTGAGTTTGAATTTTTTATAGACTGTCTTTTTTGTCTTGACTGCATGTGCTACTTCTCTTGAAAACCATATTGGTTTTCTTTTTCTTTTACTTTTACAAACAAGCCTAATACAGTGTTTAGCTGCATCTAGAATAGCATTTTTAAAATATCCCCACTGTTCTTGTACTCCTGTAATCTGTGCCATCCCTTTTAGGGATTCATCTAGGTATCTGCCCATGTAAGAAAAATCAGTTGATCTAAAGTCTAAGACTTTTGTTTTACTATGGTTGCTTAGTACCTTTGCCTGAATATTAAACCATACAGACTGATGATCACTAGAGCCTAAGTTCTCACCCACAGACACCTCAGATACTATATCACTGTTTGTAAGTACTAAATCTAATATAGATCCTTTTCGTGTTGGTTCTTTTACCAGTTGCTCAAGAGATTCCCCTTGTAAAGATTCCAGGATATATTTACTTCTAGTTGATTTGGCAACAGGTACTTCCCAGTCTATATCAGGCATATTAAAGTCCCCCACTACAATAACATTGCCCTTCATTGTAATTTTGGCTATTTCATCAATTAATAAATTGTCTGATGCTTCATCCTGTAATGGTGGTCTATATACTACTCCTATTCTAAACACCTGTTTCCCTTCAGTTTCTATAGTTACCCAAACACTTTCTACATTGTCATTTTTTTCTACAATTTCAGTTACTTTAATATTGTCTTTCACGTACAGAGCAACTCCGCCCCCTTTTTTACCTACTCTATTTTTTTTAAACAAGATGTAACCAGGTATGACTGATCACGTGATCGTTGATGCGATCAAGAGATTTCAAGGCTGAGATCAGATCATTGGGGAATGCCTACGATGCTAGGCACTCTCCCCAGTCGTATTTCCCCTTCATTAAATGGAGGAGGGTGCAGGACGCCAAAAAAGGTAGGATGTTCTATACCGCTCTAACAGCATTAAAGCCCAGCGTCTTTAGGATGTCATGGAAAATCCTATCGGCATCTAGGAGTTAAATATGTCCAAAATGCCTTTTCAAGGACTTATCAAGCACATAGAGGTGTCAAATTCGAAAAGTCAAAACTCTAAAAGGATTGTGATTGCCAAGAACTTTTTAACTACATAGAAGAAATAGGGCTTATATCAGGGATCTAAAAGACCCGTCTGTGATTGAGGGAATGAGCCAAAAACATGCTATTGTGATTGCGACGAATAAAAAGTAAACTTTTCACCCGAAAAAGTCACTGCCAATAGATTGTGATTAACCCCATATTGTTTAAAGCACTGCACACTCCCAAGCCTACCTAAATGTACCTACATATAGCAAAAGACCTCTGAACAGTGTACATTATGTGGCATAGGCAGTAATGATTGCAGTCAATGACTGATCTGTAGTTGGGTAGAAAAGCTAGGGGTAAAAAAGGTAACATCAAACATTTAATATAGCTCCTTGGCCCTAAGTTGAGACACAATCATATGAGATGGGGGGACCCTAATGTTAGTTGTACATATTTATTTTTGAATCTTGAAAACATATCAAAGATCAAAACATCCAAAGAACAGAGGGCCCCTGATGCAAACCATTTATTTTTGCCCCCCCCCCCCTCAAGGTAACTCTGTAGTAAGCAATAGTAATAATATACATGCTGCACTGTATAATGAGTTTAAGGGTAGATTTATAGACAGACAGATAGAAAGCCTGCACTAATAAAAGGCTCCCCTGCCTTAGGATTTTAGACATTCGGCACACTCCTATGTATAAACTGTCTGCTATGCCCCCACCCCCAGAATTTGGGCCCTAGTGCCACTGTACCTGCTGCACCAATGGTAGTCCCGCCTCTTATTCAAGGCTCTTGATTTATTTTCTGGTTTAGATTATAATGAAGTGCAGTTGTCTATTTGACCACAAGATGTCGCTGCTTTCATATTAATTCGCCACACAAAAGGAGAACCGTAATTTTGAAAATTAGTATGACAATTTTTTTTCCTCAGGCAATTATAAACCACAAGGTAAATTTGTATGTATACTAATAGATACTTTGAGCAATCTCCATTCAAATAATTAGAGGAACTTAAAAATCATGCCAAAAACATATCTCAACTGCTTACATATATCATTCACCATAAAAAGTAATGTATGTTTGTGTATACATGTCAGAAAGTTAATGTACCACCATGTTTTATTGAGCCATCCCACTGGTATGTTGATATATGGCAAATATACACAATTCTAACACTCCCTTAGCTTTTGCAGGCCCTGGGCAAGAGAAATTTGCGGTGCCCCCACAACCCAGCTATCTTATTCCCTTCCCCCTGTATGCCCTGCCCCCTGTTTGGCCCAGCCTTTCCCAACATTCAGTGTTATGTGGAGGGGGTGGGGAGCGCTAACTTATAGCTGTGAGTAGGACTTAATTTAATGATAATTGTTGTAGACAGACTGGCAAGTGTGGATTTTTAAGGCCGCATAAGAACCAAGCAAGCTAAGATTTCGAGGACATACACTCCCCCCACGATCCGGTTACCCGATTGGCCTCCAACGAAACACGTGAAACAGATGACGTCAGGGTGAGGAAGCAAGCCGCCGGGAACTTCAAACGGAGAGACGCTGATCCTCCATTAAAGGTACAACAAAACAGCGAGCAGCTTCCCAAGATCCCTATACAACGAGGTAAGACACAGTCGGAAGTCCGGCTAGGGGGAGTGCAACAATAACATTGTATACCACTATCCTAATTTGGAGACACTAAAGAACTTAAGGAACTGAGTTGTGGCCACAACTTTTTTGCAATAACTTTATCGCTACAAGTGTACACAAAATCGCTAAGGTTCAATATATGCATATTAAGAGAGTATATACCGGAGTTTTTTGATATAACAAAATTGAAGTAGCCTTTTTAAGAGATTCAGTGAGTTTTTATATGAATACATACGTATGATTTAAGCAATTGGTGGTTATTGGAACCACTTTTATTCTTGTAATATTTGAATTTATTTTGTGTTAGTTGTGATATAAAATATATATTATTTTAATATACCCAAGTTTGGTGTCAATTCTATATATTATATTAAGGAGTGTCAATTTTTAAATATATACTTATTTTCTGAAAGAGTAAACCAGGATTTAAAGATATACACGCAGAGCACAATATAGTTCACTATCACAAAAATAAGGTTGGCAAAGTAGAATTATTACATCACTAATTTAAGAGTTTTTTTTAAATGAAATATTCAGTCACTCATAATAATACATTGAGAACCACAAAATAGATAATACAACAATTATCATTAAATTAAGTCCTACTCACAGCTATAAGTTAGCGCTCCCCACCCTCTCCACATACACCTTGTATTAATCTCTGATACTGGGAGAATATCAGAATTGGGGCAGCATTGTGAGCTGAAAAGGTCTGATACTTAGTTCACACCACACACATCCCTAGCACCAACATTCAGTGTTACCTAAATAAAAAATAACAGTATAGTACACCCCTGATATCATAAACACTTCTTCAGGCTATACATTACACTTTTTCATACCCTGAAAGTGCAGGGCCCCCCAAAGCTTGAAGCCCTTGGCGGGTGCCCTTCTCACCATGCCCAAAGGGCAGGCCTGCTTTTACATGTGCTAAATTTCAGCATTGCCCAATCATTCAACTGTATATAGCAATCAAAACGATATACATTCACACACTGCTTAGTACAAATGTCTAGACGTTTGTTATATGTAGGTTTCCGCCTTCAGTGTGTGAGGGTGATGTCTGAGCTGAGTTTCTCTCTTTATCCCTTCCCCAAACTCACTATGATGTATACTACAGTATTATACGTCAACACTTTTTATACTGTGACGTTTGTATTGCGTGACACACTGTAGCACATTATACAAATCTTGTATCAATTCTCTCCATCTTACACAAAATATTATATCAATAATATAAAACTATCTGTGAAATGCCTCCCCTTACATTTTTACTTAAACAATAAATGTAAAATGTAATTCCCCATAACATGTTTAGCCAAAATTAGACTTTAAAGGGACAGTCTACCATAGAATTGTTATTGTTTTAAAATATAGATAATCCCTTTATTACCCATTCCCCAGTTTTGCATAACCAACACAGTTATATTAATATACTTTTTACCTCTGTGACTACCTTGTAACTAGGAACCTTCTGACAGCCCCCTGATCACATGACTGTGACTGTTTATTATCTATTGTCTTAAATGTAGCATTGTTTTGTGCTAAAACTTAAATAGCCCCCTTGTGCCTGAACACAGTGTTATCTATATGGCCCACATGTACTTTCTGTCTTTGTGTTGAAAAGAGATTTAAAAAGCCTGTGATAAGAGGCAGCCCTCAAAGGCTTAGAAATTAGCATATGAGCCTACCTATGTTTAGATTAAACTAAGAATACCAAGAGAAAAAAGCTAATTTGATGATAAAAGTAAATTGGAAAGTTGATTAAAATTACATCTCCTATCTGAATAATGAAAGTTTAATTTATACTAGACTGTCCCTTTAATGACCCAGAAAAAGCATAGAATTTTAAACAACTTTCCAAATGACTTTTATTATCTAACTTGCTTTATTCTCCTGGTATCTTTTGTTGAAAAGTGTATTGGTAGCTAAATGCATTTGTCTCTTTTCATTGGCTCACCAGATGTGTTCAGCTAACTCCCAGTAGTTCATTGTTGCTTATTCAACAAAGGATTCCAAGAGAATTAAGTAAATTGATAATGGAAGTTACATTTTATTAAAAAATAACATTTAACATATTAACTTATTTTGCCTGTTTTTGCTGTAAAATACTTCTGAAAACTGTGATTCTTTTACTTCCCCATAGAGGCTGAAGAGCATTTATCATACAGATAAAATATGCATTTAAGAAAAAAAAAAATTCTATTTCTGATTTGCTTTATTCTGTTGGTATCCATTGTTGAAAAGTATATCAAGGTAGGCTCCGCGTGAGCAATTTGCTACTGGGCGCTATCTGCTTATTGGTGGATGGGATTTTTATGTCCCTTATCATTGGCTCACCAGATATGGTCAGCTAGCTTCTCTTTCAACAAAGGATACCATGTGAACAAAGCAAATGTGATAATATAGGTACATTGGAAAGTTGTTTAAAATTGTATGCTCTATCTGAATCAAGAAATAAAAATGGGTTTCATGTCCCTTGTTAAAATTGTACTGTTTCTCTTTAGCAAAAAAATCAAGAAAAACAGCCGCACAATGAAAGGCACTAAAAAGAAGGGTAGTAAAAATAAAAACTGACTTTATTAAAGCATGATTAAAAAAATCAGAGTGTACGTAGCACAACCATCCTTAAGTGTTTTGTGCCCGCAATGAGCACTTAATCATAGGATAAGGATACATGGCGCATTGGGGCCTAGTTATCAAGCCGTCCACCTCAAATACGCTGGAATTCCGCAGCGTATTTGTGGCGAGGCTGATTCGCCTTAGTTATCAAAGGCTAGAGACCGGCAAAAGTAGAATTTTGTGACGTAAACTTCGATCCGCCGGACTCAGTCCGACACAGATCGATTCTTACGTCACTCCAGATGTTCCGCACACAAGTGCGGCACAATCTGACTACTTTTGCTAGTTATAAAAAAACTAGCAGGTACGCTCGGCACTTTTCCGGCCCTGCGTACCTGGTTTTCAATCCGCCGCCCTGGAGGCGGCGGATCCCATAGGAATCAATGGGAGTCTGACCATAGCGAAATTACAAGTTCGCTGCTGCCAGACATCCCATTTATTCCTATGGGAAATGTCTGCACCTAACACCCTAACATGTACCCCGAGTCTAAACATCCCTAATCTGCCACCCTACACCGCCGCAACTAAATAAATGTATTACCCCCTAAACCGCCGCTCCCGGAGCCCACCGCCACTATAATAAATATGTTAACTCCTAAACTGCCGCTCCCGGAGCCCACCGCAAGCTTTATACATATTAACCCCTAAACTGCCGCTCCCGGAGCCCACCGCAACCTACATTATACCTAGTAACCCCTATCCTGCCCCCCCTATACCGCCGCCCTCTATAATAAAGTTATTAACCCCTAATCTGCCCCCCCTACACCGTCGCCACCTATAATACATTTATTAACCCCTATCCTGCCCCCCCTACACCGCCGCCACTGTAATAAAATTATTAACCCCTAAACCTAAGTGTAACACTAACCCTAACACCCCCCTAACTTAAATATTAATTAAATAAATATAAATAATATTTCTATTATTAACTAAATGAATCCTATTTAAAACTAAATACTTACCTTTAAAATAAACCCTAATATAGCTACAATATAAATAATAATTATATTGTAGCTATCTTAGGATTTATTTTTATTTTACAGGCAAATTTCAATTTATTTTAACTAAGCACAATAGCTATTAAATAGTTATTAACTATTTAATAGCTTACCTAGCTAAAATAAAGAGAAATTTACCTGTAAAATAAAAACTAACCTAAGTAACAATTAAACCTAACACTACACTATACTTTAATAATTTTTTCCTATTTAAAACTAAATACTTACCTGTAAAATAAACCCTAAGATAGCTACAATGTAATTAATAATTACATTGTAGCTATTTTAGGATTTATATTTATTTTACAGGTAACTTTGTATTTATTTTAGCTAGTTAGAATAGTTATTAAATAGTTATTAACTATTTAATAACTACCTAGCTAAAAGAAATACAAAATTACCTGTAAAATAAATCCTAACCTAAGTTACAATTAAACCTAACACTACACTATCATTAAATTAATTAAATAAATTAACTACAAATAACTACAATTAAATACAATTACATAAACTAACTAAAGTACAAAAAATAAAAAAAGCTAAGTTACAAAAAATAAAAAACATAAGTTACAAACATTTAAAAAATATTACAACAATTTTAAGCTAATTACACCTAATCTAAGCCCCCTAATAAAATAACAAAGCCCCCCAAAATAAAAAAATTCCCTACTCTATTCTACATTAAAAAAGTTCAAAGCTCTTTTACCTTACCAGCCCTTAAAAGGGCCTTTTGTGGGGCATGCCCCAAAGAAAACTGCTCTTTTGCCTGTAAAAGAAAAATACAACCCCCCCAACATTAAAACCCACCACCCACATACCCCTAATCTAACCCAAACCCCCTTAAAATAACCTAACACTAATCCCCTGAAGATCATCCTACCTTGAGTCGTCTTCACTCAGCCGAGCCACCGATGGAACTGAAGAGGAGATCCGGAGCGCCAGAAGTGATCCTCCAAGGGGCGCTGAAGAAGTCTTCCATCCGATGAAGTGATCCTCCAAGCGGCGATGAAGAAGTCTTCCATCCGGGCGATGTCATCTTCCAAGCGGCGCTGAAGATCATCTTCCATCCGGGCGATGTCATCTTCCAAGCGGGGTCTTCAATCTTCTTGCTTCAGGATCGATCTTCATCCCGCCGACGCAGAACATCCTTCTTCCCCGACGGACTAACGACGAATGAAGGCTCCTTTAAGGGACGTCATCCAAGATGGCGTCCCTTCAATTCCGATTGGCTGATAGGATTCTATCAGCCAATCGGAATTAAGGTAGAAAAATCTTATTGGCTGATTGAATCAGCCAATCAGATTGAGATCGCATTCTATTGGCTGTTCCGATCATCTGGAGTGACGTAAGAATCGATCTGTGTCGGACTGAGTCCGGCGGATCGAAGTTTACGTCACAAAATTCTACTTTTGCCGGTCTCTAGCCTTTGATAACTAAGGCGAATCAGCCTCGCCACAAATACGCTGCGGAATTCCAGCGTATTTGAGGTTGACGGCTTGATAACTAGGCCCCTATGTCTCTGCACCATTAACCTATAGACTGTGAGCTCTCCGGAGCAGGGCCCTCTTCCTCCTGTGCTAGATTTGTTTAGTTTTGTTATGTTTTGAATTTTATCACACATCCTTGTCATTATATACCCCTATCATTGTACCCAGCGCTACGGAATTTGGCGGCGCTATACAAATAAATGATAATAATAATAATTTAGTTGCCTAGCTACTGCTGACTCTTTGACAAATTCCTTTGTGCCCTTAATATGTTCCCTCACTCTCGATCTAAATTCTCTAGAGGTCTGTCCTACATATTTAAGCAACGTCCAATGCACCCGGCAGCTGTAAGGAATAAGAACAAAAAAAACTAACAAAGGCTCTGTATTCCAGTCAAAACGGCAACAGAAAAAGTAAAGGTAATCAGACAGGCAATTGAACAGCAGGTCAAACGCGTTTCATATATGTTACATTACTTCCTCAGTGACCATACTTTTTTCACCCATGATGCAAAGCTACTTAAAGGGCACTTTAAACACTCCCCTTAATAGTGGCCAATTATATTTAAAGGGACAGTCTACACCACATTTTTTATTGTTTTAAAAGATAGATAATCCCTTTATTACCCATTTCCCAGTTTTGCATAACCAACACAGTTATAATAATATACTTTTAACCTCTGTGATTATCTTGCATCTAAGCCTCTGCAAACTGCCCCTTTTTTCAGTTGTTTTGACAGACTTGCAGTCTAGCCAATCAGTGCCTGCTCCCATATTACTTCACGTGCATGAGCACAGTGTTATCTATATGAAATATGTGAACTAACACCCTCTAGTGGTGAAAAACTGTTAAAATGCAATCTGAAAGAGGTGGGATTCAAGGTCTAAGAAATTAGCATATGAACCTCCTAGGTTAAGCTTTCAACTAAGAAGACCAAGAGAACAAAGCAAAATTGGTGATAAAAGTGACAGGATGTTCAGTAAATAGGAAGTCAAAATTTGCCTCTGTTATTAAACCTTCACGTAATGCCCAATTAAGGACACTGAGGATCTGTTTAACAATGATACAATTGAGCAGGAAGCCAATACGAATTTGGACAGTTTATTTTTTAAAATGTATACTTTGTTAAAGAGAGACACAAGTATTGAAATGGATATTAAAAGCTTCCAAATGTATAAAAAAGCCCAACGTATACCAAGAGGGCTTCGTATAAGAAAGTTTCCTTCTTTTCAAGTAACAGACCAAGCATTCATTGAAAAATGGAATAAAATTCTAACAGATTGCTCTTTAGCATTAATTGATTTACTCATAGAGTACAAGAAGCAAATACGTCATGAGTTGAGTTGTGACAAGATTAAGTTGCAGACATATATATATATGTCCCTTATGTGATGATCCTGTTTTTAATAAATATGATACTAAACTCCAAAAAGTTATAACTGAGTTTAGAGATAACTTGTGGCATTTCAAAAAACAGAAAATCCTATGTGACAAACAAGATTATGAATCCAATAAAGTATATAAATGGACAGTCTCTGAAACCAGGAGGAGATATAGACGGTCTAAACAGGATAAAAGAGTGAGGTTTGCAGAGACTGATACTGAATATGACTATGACTCCTCAGATATGGAAGTTACAAATGAAAGTATAGCAACACCTGTGGGGACAGCCTCATTTGCACTAACAACACATGATGAAAATTCATCTACCACATCCTCCTCACAGTCAAAAAAACGAGAGGGGCCTACAGAAGTCAGGGGTCAGAAGAAAAAAAGTACGCAGAGGGGGACGTGGAAGGTCTGGAAGGGCACGATCAACACCAAGAGACTTTACCACCGAAGTCCAGGCGTTACCCACAAAGAAGGAGGGCCATCCCATTCCAGAAATATGCATAGATGTTAATAATGTTATAAATTTATCATCTTTTGTTCTTTCTCAAACACAGATAGAGGTACTATCTTTGGGTCTTGGTTTCTCTCCCACTTCTCAATTTAATCTATTTGAAACTGTAGTTGATCTCAATAGATTTGTGAGATCACTTGTCCTAAAGAAACATTTTTTGGGAGCTACATTTGAGAGTCAGGGTGTGGAGTGTGGTGAGAGATCAAAATCATATGTGGTTTTGATTTTGCTGATGACTGCACACTTTTAGATTTAATTGCACTAAATGAAGATAATACAGATTCACACTTATGTGTTGACAAAGATGTACAAGATATTACTAGATTGAGGAGGAAATCTAAATTCTATCCTCTGAATGCTAGGTCTAGTGCAATGGAAGTATTTCAGAAGACTGTATGTCTATAAAAGAGTTAGCTACAAACAATGAGCTGATTATACGTAACTCTGACAAAGGTGGAAAGGTGGTTGTCCTTAATAGAAAAGATTATGTGAAAGAAGCTTTCAGACAGCTATTGGATGAGTCAGTTTATGAGAAGTTGAAGTACAACCCTGTATATTTTTATCTATCTGAATTGAAAAATATCCTTAATTGGGCATTACATGAAGGTTTAATAACAGAGGCAAATTTTGACTTCCTATTTACTGACCATCCTGTCACAGCTATCTTTCATTTTTTACCTAAGGTCCACAAGGACAGGTATAATCCCCCTGGTAGACCCATCGTGGCAAAATGATAGACGGATATTTACAACCATTAGTTTTAAATCTAATGAGTTACATTAAAGATACCACTGATGTTATTACACGTATGGAACACATTGTGTGGCATGAGGATTATATATTTGTAACCACTGATGTGGTCTTGTTATATACTTGTATTCCACATGATCAGGGTATCAAGGCCATTGAATTTTATCTCAAAATTTTTTCCAATTATGATGTTGCTCTGAAACAGTTCATAATAAATTCTGTAGACTATTTGTTAAAACACATTTTTTTTCTTTTTGAGGGGGGGTTATTATCTCCAGAGACGTGGGACAGCTTTGGGGGCTAAATTTGCCCCCTCCTATGCCAACCTATATATGAGTTGGTGGGAGCTGTCCCACGTCTATGGAGATGGAAACCTCTTCAAGAAATATATTCACTTTTTTGGTCGCTTTATCGACGATATGTTGTTAATTTGGAAGGGTCCAGAAAATCTTATTGAACAGTTTTTTGAGTATCTTCAGAATAACACAATGAACCTAAAATTTAATATGGAAGTTAGTAAAACTTCAATGTCCTTTCTGGATATTAGACTTTTGTCTAATACAGTTGACTCATGCATTGATGTGGAATTATTCCGCAAAGACATAGCGGGAAATACCATGTCACCCTAAACATATCATTCGGCCTATACCTAAAAGCCAGTATATCAGGGTTAAGAGGAATTGCACCAAAGAGCAGGGTTACCAGAAACACTCTGAAAAATTAACAGACAGACTAATCCACAGGGGTTACTGTAGAGAGGCACTAGAAAAAACTAAAAATGAGATTGACAAAACTGAAAGGTCTTGCTTGTTTGATACAAGGAAGGCCAAGGATACTAAAAGGTTTAGTCAGCCTAAATTTATAACTACGTACAGTGAAGAGTATGGCAGAATCTGTAATATAGTACAGAAAGCGCTTCCAATTCTGGAAACAGATGAGAGTCTACAATCCATTTTAAAAGAAGGGATTCTCTTTGTGTCACGTAAGGCTAAGACACTAGGTAACATTTTGTCACCATCAATGTTACCCAAAATAAAAAGTTCAAATTGGTTGTCTATTAAACCTGGATTTTTTAAGTGTGGAAGTAGGAGATGTAAATCTTGGTCCTATGCTTCCTTTCACACTAATTTTGTGTCTTCAGTAAATAACAATTAATTTAAGATACAGGAACATATAACTTGCAATTCATGTTATGTCATTTATCTCCTGACCTGCAGGGGGTGCTATAGGCAGTATGTTGTTCAAACAACAAGGGCCTTAAAAAATAGGTTTTAAGAACATTTACGTTCAATTGAGGACCCTGAATCAACTGCCCCTGTCTCCCTGCATTTCACACAATTCTGACAGTTCCCTGCTGACATTCCAGGGTATCCAGCTGATTTCCAGACACCCAAGAGGTGTTACCCAATAAGTATAATTCTTAATAATCTGTATTATATAGGACCCATTTTCTATTTTGTATTTTGCTTCAGTGGTTGATGGTAAAATATATTTGCAGAAATAAGCTTAGTCAATTGTATATTGTGAATACCTTTAATTAATTATTTATACAATTTTATAGTGTTTACACATATCACCTTGTTTTTGCCCATATTTGAGTTGTGCTTAAATATAATTGGCCACTATTAAGGGGAGTGTTTAAGGTGCCCTTTAAATAGCTTTGCATCATGGGTGAAAAAAGTATGGTCACTGAGGAAGTAATGTAACATATATGAAACGTGTTTGACCTGCTGTTCAATTGCCTGTCTGATTACCTTTACTTTTGCTGTTGCCGTTTTGACTGGAATACAGAGCCTTTGTTCCTTTTTTTTGTTCTTATTCCTTACAGCTGCCGGGTGCATTGGACGTTGCTTATGTTTGTTACTTTGAAGCGGTGGTGGATCGCTTCTTGCATTGCACCGGTACAGCTGTTCCGTTTGTGGAGCGTCATCGTGATGTCAGGAAGGGGGGTGTGTATGCTTACGTGAAGTTCACACTAGCAGCCAACGATTACACAGAGCGGATGTCTGAGCGCTCCCACGCTGTAGAGATAACCCTGTCCTACATACTGTAGGGAACAAAGTTTACATTCTAGGAGGTAGACCACAAAAGTAGTTCTACAGTTTGCATAAAATGTATTTGTAAATTCCTCACTTGTTACTGTACTCATGAAACCATTCCCTGTCTGTAATACCCCACAGGTAATGCAAGGACCATTTCCACACTTTTAAGTGTCTTTCCTCCTAATCCAATCACTTGTTTCCATCCTTCTGTACATATTAAACATGGAGACAACCTAGTAGATAGGGTAGATGGTCTCTTGGGGACAAATTTACACTTGTCCACTAGTGAGTTTAAGGCAACATTGTCACTCAAAATATTTAAAGGGACACTGAACCCAAATTTTTTCTTTTGTGATTCAGATAGAGCATGCAATTTTAAGCAACTTTCTAATTGACTAACAGTTTATTATCTTGCACATATGTAAAACACTCTGAATATGGTCACAGAAGACAATCTAGACGTTTATTAACATACAAAGTATTGATTCATTAAAGTTCCATCAATCCCTATTGCAGAGGCTGTATAGAGCGAACAGGGCACACCGTTACATACGTATAGGTACATATCTGTATGTGTTGTGTACGTGATCTCCTGCACAGCTAAAGAGATCTGTAGGATAAATCAATCACTTCAGGATCTCAACATCTACAAATGACGTTTTTATTTTTCTACTGCATCTATTATGTTGTCAGGATGGGCAGACTATGCACTGTTTTTCTATCTCTTTACAATCACTTTTTTGTAACTTTCACAATTATTGTTTTGGACAACATTTATTTCTATTGTTTGTTAAAGAACCATTTCCATTTTGGCATGAACTGAAAACAAAATGGCGACTACAAGTTTGCAAACATATATAATATCTTCTATTACTGGATTTTAACATGTGTGAACCTGCTACATTATATCTACCTAAGAGACCCTTAAACAAGATTGTGCTTTGACGAGCAGCTTTTTATACATAAGTGAACTTGTAAACTGAAACGAGCATTCGTGACCATGAGTTCACTAATGAGCAGTTTATTATTGCACTATTGCTATATGTTTAAAGGGACACTGAACCAAATTTTTTTCTTTTGTGATTCAGATAGAGCATGCAGTTTTAAGCTATTTTCTAATTTACTCCAATTACCAAATTTTCTTCGTTCTCTTGCTATCTTTATTTGAAAAAGAAGGCATCTAAGCTATTTAAGTGGTTCAGAACCCTGGACAGCACTTGTTTATTGGTGGGTGAATTTATCCACCAATCAGCATGAACAACCCAGGTTGTTCACCAAAAATGGGCCGGCATCTAAACTTACATTCTTGCTTTTCAAATAGAGATACCAAGAGAATGAAGAACATTTGATAACAGGAGTAAATTAGAAAGTTGCTTAAAATTTCATGCTCTATCTGAAGCACAAAAGAAAAAATTTGGGTTCAGTGTCCCTTTAAATTATTATTCAAAATTGAACACACCTGATAAAACTGGTTAGAATGTTCTGTAGAAAAAACTACTGTATCTTGAGCCATAATATTCTTCCTTTCAGGCCCTGAGATCAAATCAGACTGTGTATTCATTTTTATATCCTTAAAAGTGCACTTTAATTTTCTCTCGTCATAGCCCCTTACTTTTAAAGGTTCAATAAAAGTCACCCAAGCTGCCATCATGCAGGAATTCTGTTGGATTGAAATAGGGGCCAGTCCTAGATTTTGCTCAGTATATATTTAATGACTACAATAGCAACAAATAAAACTATTATTGCACATTTATAGATAACTTCAATTTAAATAACTATATAAAACACACCACAATATTGCAACAAATATACCATCTTAGATCTATGGAATTTAATCTAAGGATATTAAAGGATATTAAAGGATAACAGTAATATTTTTAGCATAGTCAAACTGAGGAGGACTGCATGCATAACCAGACCCACCTTCCTCTTTAGAGGCTAATTTAAGATGGCATTTGCTGGTGTGTTTGAGGCCTTGCCTCTGACCTTCTTTCAGCTCACTGTGGCGTTTAGTAAACTGTCCTTTACACCTGAAGAATCTTTCTGTACCAAATCTGTACAAGAAATTAGATAAAGTAATGTGAAACTTTATGTTGACAACTTATTAGAAACACTTTTGCCTGCTACATTTATATCTATATTTACCAGTAAAATTCTAGCTATTCTTGCTGTTACTTGTCCTCATTAACAGAAATAATATAAACAGTGACAATTTTAATGGGATGTAGGGATCACTTAGTCTTAATCTACCCCCCTAATGTGCTCACTTTAAAGGTGAGGGTGAAAATTGTTGCTGTGCCTTCTTATCTAGCCACACCCCTGTACTGCTTAACTACACCCTAAACTAGATAGTCATATCCTAGACAATCGAGCTCCTCCCACAGTTCAACTAGCTCTGCCCATGGGGTTCCCTGTTTCAGTTTCCAGCATTCTGACATCTATAACTACCCCCTGTCTGCGTCAAATCATTACAATGTAATCATTATATCCCATCAGCTCTTGTTGCATAAATGAATAAACAGTAACATAACCTGACCTGTAGATGTTCTTCCCTGCAGTCACAGTATGACTGTTTTTAGTTTCCTTTCTTCCAGTGAGCTGGACTTGAGTGGAAGTTATTGGTGGTAATGGAAATGACATCACAGGTTTGCTCAATTTCTGCGGTGACAGAGAATGTCCAAAAATTATTTGCACCTTCAAAAGTAATGTTAGCAAAAATAAAGGGGTATTGCCCCCACAGGGAAAAACAACTTCAGGATTTAAATGTAAATATTTTTATACTTTATATGTATACGAAGAATATTCTTATGAATTTAGAAACTGACAACAATCATGAGAATGTTACTTGTTTTACCCCTTTCCTAATTATATCCAATTATATTTGTAATTAAAATGGCATAATAACTGGTAATAGTTACAACTTCAGAAACATCATATTCTTGAATGCCAAGAAAATATGTAATAAGATTGCTGTTAAAAATGCAAGTGTGTGTGATTGTACATAAATTGTGACATATGAGTACAAATTTAAATTTGAAAATACATTTTTTAAACAAATCTTTAATTACAAATACAATTATACTTCCAGTATATGTCAAAACACTGTCAAAAAAAAATCTAGTTCCCATTTTGCTAAAGGACTTGTGATGTCACAGCAGTCATTTCAGTATGTACCTAGGAAATAGCTGCTCTTTTGCTTTCAATTAAAGGGACACTGAACCCAAATTTTTTCTTTTGTGATTCAGATAGAGAATGACATTTTAAGCAACTTTCTAATTTACTCATATTATCAAATTTTCTTAATTATCTTGGTATCTTTATTTGAAAATCAAGAATGTAAGTTTAAATGCCGGCCCATTTTTGGTGAACAACCTGGGTTGTCCTTGCTGATTGGTGGATAAATTCATCCACCTATTAAAAAGTGCTGTAAAGAGTGCTGAACCCAAAAAAAGCTTAGGTGCCTTCTTTTTCAAATAAAGATAGCAAGTGAACGAAGAAAAATTGATAATAGGAGTAAATTAGAAAGTTGCTTAAAATTGCCTGCTCTATCTGAATCACAAAAGAACACATTTGGGTTCAGTGTCCCTTTAAGTGTGCAGAAATGGCTGACTATTCCAGCACATCAACATCTCAGGTAAACCTTTTAACATTTATCATGTAACATAAAACATGGCTTACCATGCCAGAAGTAATTATTCTCATTTGCATAACACTACACTATACAGAGGAATATTGATTTTCATGTTTTTTAAACACAGTTTTCATGGTAGCAGCAAAAACTCACTGTAGCACGTGGTCTTCTTTCAGAGTTTTTATATGTTTTACCATACAAGATGATTTAACATGCCCAAAATGATTATTCTGCCTTGTTTTATAATAATAATGATTTAATCACAGCTTTTATATTAGCAGCTTTTCTTTTCCAAATTTAATTGAAAGCAAAAGTTTGCCCCTAGACATGGAAGGGAAGCCCTGGTTGGGTAGGGTGTGAGAAGGGGCGGAGATTAGGGAGGGTATATAAAGAGCTGAGCGGGAAAGAGGGGAAGTCGCATGAAGAAGTGCATGGTGAAAGAATCGCCCACCTGCCTGCCTCTAAGAGATTTGGTTGTGTGGGTATTCATTTTAATTCACCATTTGTCACAGTTTAAACTGGCGTGGGGTGCTAGTCCGACTCTGTCTTGCACAGTGTAGATAGGGCCATTGTTACTATTAAGTGCCTCCCCATGGGGGGGAAGAGCAGTTGGATGTAGCTCTTGGGGAATAGGATTCCTTAGAGCAGGGTGGTTAAAGGGACACTGAACCCAAATTCTTTCTATCGTGATTCAGATAGAGCAGCAATTTTAAGCAACTTTCTAATTTACTCCTATTATCAAATTCTTTTCATTCTCTTGGTATCTTTATTTGAAATGCAAGAATGTAAGTTTAGATGCCGGCCCATTTTTGGTGAACACACTGTGTTGTTCTTGCTGATTGGTGGGTAAATTCACCTACCAATAAACAAGTGCTTTCCATGGTCTGAACTAAAAAATAGCTTATATGCCTTCTTTTTCAAATAAAGAAAGCAAGAGAATGAAGAAAAATTGATAATAGGAGTAAATTAGAAAGTTGTTTAAAATTGCATGCTCTATCTGAATCACGAACGAAAAAATTTGGGTTCAGTGTCCCTTTAAGAAAGAAGTAATGGACAGCGCAGAATTTCTTTGCTGCGTCCAGTCATATAAAGAGATGCTAATGTTACGGCCATGTTACAAAAGGCAAAGAAAACAAAAGTTGTGGTGGGGAGGTTGGACTAGCAGTTTTATATTGTTATGGCTAATGTATTGTTATGTTATTTTGATGATAAAAGTACACTCTGTTGTTGGTCCTATGTCAGGGAACTTGATCCAGTCTTTTGTCATTCAGTATCACCTTTATGCTGAAGATAATTCTTTATAACCCTCCCCTGGCACCACTTTGGAACCTCTGTATTATGTCACCAACTGTGTTTCTGCCATCTCCTCCTGGCTGTCACCTAAACCTCAACACATCTGCAATTAATATGACTATCATGAGGAGCCAGAGGGGTGACAAGAGGGGCAAATTCCCTCTTTATAACTAATCATGATCACTCACTTTTTGTGCAATCATTTTATAAAATAATATACAGTTCATGTGTGCAACAAGCATCTCTCTCCTGCTGTTTATAATGCCACAAATATATTGTCCATGCTAATTATCTATTCTCCTTACAATTATTTTCTATGCAAACTACTCACATTATCTGGCTGACAGTTGCACTACTACAATTGCTCCTATAGACCAGACCTCTAGCATTGATATTCTGTTTGACTACAGACTCGCACACCCATCACATCACCCAGTGACAACAATTTGCTTTACACAATCTATTCCTCAGTAACAATGCAACTAAAATCCTCATCAACCTTTTTCCCCCTAAAAACTGGCTATTTCTACATTCACCAATCTGCCACCTCTCCCCTTCAATGTTAATTTTGTCGACTATAAACTAGACTAAAATGAGTATAAAACTAAAGAAATTCTGATGACTAAAATATGACTAAAACTAAATCAAAATTTGCTGACAAAAACATTTTATGCAAAGTTTTGTAATCAATCCATATCAAATTACCGTTCTTTTGTCAAATTTATGAAACTTAATTTTAATACCTCCTATATAATAAATGGCCAAGTATGTTTGTCAGATGCAGTCATGCGCAGTAGAGACTGCACATGACAAACATACCTGGCCGTTTGGATCCTGCCTGACACTCAGCACAGAGCAAGGCTGAAGCGGAGTGTCAGGGGGCGTGGCCGACGGGAGCGTCACGGTGAGGGCGTGGCCAGGTGCAACAAGGGGCTTGGTCGGACGTGGTGAGGGGCGTGGCTGGATGGGTGCCGCCACGATGGGGGAGTGGCCAGAGAGTCAAAGGGTTTGAAAGACAGAGCCAGAGAGGGAGCAAGAGTGGAGGGGAGAGCAAAAGAAAGGGGGGAGAAGGGCCAAAGAGGGGGGGAGAGGGCCAAAGAGGGGGGGAGAGCCAAAAAGAGGGGGGAGAGAGAGCCAAAGAGGGGGGAGAGAGCCAAATAGAGGGGGGAGGAGCCAAAGAGGGGGGGGAGAGGGCCAAAGAGGGGGGAGAAGGGCCAAAGAGGGGGGGAGAGGGCCAAAGAGGGGGAGAGAGCCAAATAGAGGGGGGGGAGAGCCAAAGAGGGGGGAGAGAGCCAAAGAGGGGGGAGAGAGCAAAAGAGGGGGGAGAGAGAGAGCAAAAGAGGAAAGAGAGCCAAAGAGGAGAGAGAGCAAAAGAAGGGAGAGAGCCAAAGAGGGGGGAAAGAGAGCAAAAGAGGGGGGAGAGAGAGCAAAGGAAAGGGGGGAGAGAGCCAAAGAGGGGGGAGAGAGAACAAAAGAGGGTGCATAGAGAGCAAAAGAAATGGGGGAGAGAGCCAAAGAGGGGAGAGAGAGGGCAAAAGAGGGGGGAGAGAGCCAAAGAGGGGGGAGAGAGCGCAAAGGAGAGGGTTGAGAGAAAGCAAAAGAGAGGGGGGAGAGAGAGCAAAAGAGAGGGGGTAGAGAGCAAGGGGTGGGACCGCTGTACTGCAAAAAATGACCCTTGTACACGGGCTTTAGTACTAGTTTTAAGATAAATCAAGACATGTTATATACCACAACAGTTACATTTCTATTGCATGTTCAAACCTTAATACCAAATAAAAACAGGTTAATAAACCTTTACTCCAGGAGTATATAATGAGTTTGGAAGTTCTAGAGCAGTGCTAATATCATTGCCGAAAATGTTTGGAATCTGTGAACAATCAATTGATTCTTCCTATAGACATAAGCATAACCTATGAGTATGGGTTTAAGTTATGCTGTGCCTGTGCTAGCTGCAGAAACTTTTTGTTGTGTTGAGTTACTTGATACTTGTTTTAATTAATAGCAGAGAACTGTTAAAAGTTTTTATATTGGGCAATACAGTTTTGTTTTTTTATATTTTAAAGTTGCACTTCTGTTTGTTTATGAAACTTGGTTTTATTTAATTTTAAGTTTAATAAAGATGTTATATATCACAACGGCTAAATCTGTGTCTGTATTGCATGTTTAAACCTTAATACCATAAATAATAACAGGTGTTATGTCTACTCCTGGTTTATATAATCAGTTTGCAAATTATAGAGACATACTTAAATAATGCATTACACCATAACTAAACCACTTAGATTTTAGTCGACTAAAACTAGACTAAAACAAAACAATTCACTAAGATGGCATTTTAGTCAAAAGACTAAAACTAAGACTAAATCGAAATTTGCCGTCAAAATTAACACTGCTCCCCTTGTATTATAGAAGGAATTAGGATAAAAAAACAAACAAATGGCAGCTAAATTCATGTTTTTTACTCCCTGCTCTGCTTAAGAAAAAGAGGACATATCCATCCATTTGAGGTGACAACACCACAATGCATTTCGTCACACCTTCCATGTAAGAAATTTGATAGGCTGGAGAAAGTTATTTGTGTGCAAGAGTATCTTGCTGATTCTCGGCCTCACCCTAGAAACTTGACAGCCATTGGATAAAATGGTTACTAAGAGACCAGCTTTATTTGTGATTGGCTTTAATGCTAGGGCTAGGACATTGAAGTAAAAATAAAATCTTAAACAGCTTGAGACTCATGTATCTTTTATGCAACTTAAAAATAAGAAAAAAGCTGTAATTTAACCATTTTTTCCCCTACTGAATCGTCAATCTAAACTATATGTCCAATAACCTTTAATTTCAAACCACAGAGAAAATGTTTCTGCAAGAACCAATGCAACATATTTACAGCACACTATGTCTGCCAAGCATAGAGTAGTATTTACCCTGACCGTAGAGGGATTTTTACACAGATATTGCACAGGAGAGTGACAATGATCATATTTGGGTGCTGGGTTGTTGGTCAATATAAGCATTGCTTTATCCTGGTTGATTTCTGAGGCTCTGCTCATCAGTACTAGGGTTTTCTTGTTTTCCTGACGTTGTGAAGGATTCAGCTTGCTGCAGCCTGTTCTCTAAGACAAAACATACTTGCATGTTAGTGGATTCAATTAGGGTCACTGTAACTCTAAAATGCTTAAAGGGAGAGTAAATTCAAAATTGTACTTTCAGATAGAACATGCAGTTTTAAAGGGATAGAAAGGCCAAGATAAAAATGTTCCTTTCAGTTATAAACAGAAGCATGTTTGCAATACACTTCAATTAGTAAAAGTTATGTTTTTCAGCGGCATACACACATATGCTGCAAGGGCACGTGCACCAGCATTTAAACACAACACCTCCTTAGAGTGTCAGCAGTGGTTTGTATGATGCAGTATAGACCAATGTCAGCTCTCTGATAAGTCTTGGGGGTAGATTTAACAAGCAGCGGACTCTGCAGTCTACCCCATAGTTTCCAGGTCGCTGAAAACATAAGTTAAGAAGCAGCGGTCTTAAAGTGAATGTAAATTTTAAAGCTGAAGTGCCCGTTTTTTAAAAATCTGATTAAAAACAGGGGCACTTTAATTCATCAAAATTTACATTTCACTCCTGTTGTGAAAAAAAACTTACCTTTTAATCTTGACAGCAGCTCCAGCTTCCTCCGGTCGTCACAAGCCATTTCTGATGTCAGAAATGATGGATAGGTCATCCTCCAATCACGGCTTCCCCACCGGGGGAATCAGTGTCTGATTCAACGCCGTGATTGGAGCAAGCCGGATTCCTCATTTTAGACCCAGGAAGAAGCTTTGCGACGAGTGGAGGAAGGTGGAGCTGCTGTCAAGATTAAAAGGTAAGTTTTTTTTTCACAACACGAGTGAAATGTAAAGTTTTATGAATTAAAGTGCCCCTGTTTTTAATCAAATTTTTAAAAACCGGGCACTTTAGCTTTAAAATTTACATTCACTTTAAGACTCCTGTTTCTTAACTCGTCCGCCACCTCTGAGGTGGCGGACAGCATTCATCCTGATCGGGATGATTGACACCCCCTGCTAGCTGCCAATTGGCCGCGAATGTGCAGGGGGCGGTATTGCACAAGCATTTCACTAGAAATGCTTGTGCAATGATAAATGCCGACAGCGTATGCTGTCAATATTTGGCAATGTCGGGAGGACGTGATCCGCTACAGCAGATTATGTCCGCCCGCACATTAATAAATCGGCCCCTTGATGTTTTTTTTTAATACTGGTGCACAGCATATGTATGTATGCCACTGAAAAACAGTAATAACTTTGATTAGAAGCTATTTTGTTAATGGAAGCATATTAGAAAAATGTTTCTATTTTAATTTTAAATGCACCCATGCACATTTTGAAGCAAAAAAAACTGAGAATTTGCATATCTAATTTGCATATCTTACCCAGAATTCTCTTGTGCATTGGTAACATTGTATATGAGTTATTTCTGGGGAAAAGCAAGAGGGGAATCTTGCCTAGATGTGCTAATTTCCTATGCAAATATTTACATTGATTTAATTTTGAGACATGGAGGATTTTAATTTCAGTTTTTATCTCCCCCCATAATATTAATGAATTTTTTTTCCAAAGGTGTAAATAGATTCTCTGCAACTATCACAACAGGTATATGTCTATCACTATATAAACAGTGGGGGCGCGATCAAATATATACGTCGAAGGTTTCGGCGCAAGCGTGGGAACCTGCGCTGCCCGTAATTTCACCTCACACATCGGGGTATTACATAAACTCCGCCGGCAGTTTATAAAGTGCCGTAAGTCTGATAAACTAGCGATGTCCAGAAATGAGCGTAACTCCAAATTTCTGGAGTCACCAGTGACTTGCGGCACTTTAGAAACTGCCAGCGCCTAAGAAAAGTAAAGAAAATAACAAATCACCCGTAAAAGTGTAACGCGACTCCCAAAAATAAGCCCGACACGTAAAACCCCTATATCCGCAATCCCCCCTCTCATTACTAATATTAAATGGATTAACCCCTAGACCGACAACCCCCCACAACGCAATATGCCTATTTAAACTATTAACCCCTATATCCGCCATCAAACCCACACCGCAAGTAATAACTAAATTATTAACCCCTAAATCCGCCAACCCCAACATCGCAAACTACCTATTAAAACTATTAACCCCTAATCCGCCATTAACCCGCAACGCAATAAACCTAATCAAGTATTAACCCCTAAACCGCCATAGCCCACAACGCAATAAACCTAACCCCTAACCTAACCCCCTACATAAACTAAAATTACCTAATTTACAAAATACTAAAGTTACTATTAAATATTAAAAAAATTTACACTACTTTTAAAATACAAATAAACTAAGTATAAATTAAAGGGGCAGTCTAATCAAAATTCAGGAGTAGACTGTCCCTTTAAGCAAGAATTACAGAAAATAAAAAAATCTAAAATTACGGAAAATAATAAATAAAATTACGACATTTTAAATAAATTACACCTAATCCCTATGAAAATAAAAAAGCCCCCCAAAATAAAAACACCCCCTAATCTAATAAACTACCAGTAGCCCTTAAAAGGACTTTTTGCAGGCATTGCCCCAAGATAATCAGCTCTTTTGCCAAAAAAATACACACAGCCCCCCTACCAGTAAAAAAACCCCAACCACCAACCCCCCCCCCCAAAAAAACTAACACTAAAAATGCTAAACTAACCATTGCCCTGAAAAGGACATTTGTTGGGCATTGCCCTTAAAAGGGCATTCAGCTCTTTTGCTGCCCACCCTATCTAAATAAAATAAATCCCCCCAAAAAACCCTTAAAAAACCCTAAGTTCAACCCCCAAGTGGTCCTCATCTGTCCTGAAGTCCAGCGGAGAAGGTCCTGTTCCAAGCGGTGAAGTCTTCTTCCAAGCGGCGACCTCTTCTTTCTTCTTCCAGGAACCAGCCGGCGCGGAGCGGAGGGCGGAGTTGAAGACCGGCGACGCTGGAACTGAAGACCGGCGACTCTGGAACTGAAGACCGGCGACCGCGGAGCCATGGAGCGTGGAGGATCCTCTTCATGTTATCTCTGCCGTACACTGAATAGGAATTCAAGGTACGCGATTAAAAATGGCGTCCCTTGAATTCCTATTGGCTGATTTGAGCCTTCAAATTAAAATAAGTCAATAGGATAAGAGCTACTGAAATCCTATTGGCTGTTCAAATCAGCCAATAGGATAAGAGCTACTTAAATTCTATTGGCTGATTTGAACAGCCAATAGGATTTCAGTAGCTCTTATCCTATTGGCTGATTTGAATTTGAAGGCTCAAATCAGCCAATAGGAATTCAAGGGAAGCCATTTTTAATCGCGTACCTTGAATTCCTATTCAGTGTACGGCGGAGATCGTATGAAGAGGATCCTCCACACTCTATGGCTACATTATGGCGAGGTAAAAATGGAGTAAGATTTTTCCATTTTCGCCACGTAAGTCCTTGCGCTGGATATTGGATACCGATTTGCGACACGGTTCTATGTTAGCCTATGGGAGTAATGATTGCGGGCGACGGGTGAAATATATATGCGCGTAACTTGTATGCTACGCCGTATATGTAATACCAAAATCGCGTAAAATCTGGCGGCGGAGGATTTTGCGGGCGACGCTGCATATGTAATGGAGGCCTGGATCGCTATGCCGACAGAATTGTGATCCACTGTTTATAATGCAGAGGAAATGTTATACTATGCACATGCGTATGCTAAAATGTGAGTGTGCTCGGAACAGGGCTGCTAGAGAAAAAAAGCAAGGACTCTGTGGGAGAGCAACTAGATAGAGCATGTGTGTCACCTTCTTAACCCCTTAACTTTCTATAGGGGTGTCTTTTTCAATAGCGTGGTCTCGCCGCCATTGACGTACATGGTATGTTGCGGTTGTTAAGGTGTTAAAAACATTTGAGTGCGTTTCCTCAAGCTAAAGTAAGTAAGTTACTTAGGAGTTAGAGATTACAGTCTTTAGAAATGTATACAGTTATAGAAAACGCTACTGCTCTGTTTAGCAATGGCAAGATATGTAGGTAGTGTGCGGCGCACGTGAGGTGCACTTGCATGGAAAATGTCGAACAACTCAAATGAGTTTGAGACCCCTGATGTAAATGTAATATTTAGTACTTTATACTATTAGCTGGGGTGTCTATGTGAAGTATGTTATTGATGTACCAAGGGTAATTTAATTACAAATGCTCCTTATTGAGACTGGTGAGTGTATAATGCTCTGAATGAAACATTTTCCTTTAATGAATTGCGTAAAGGATCACTCAGCTCTGTTTGATCTCATCATTAGATCTGATAAGCTTTACCTAGTCAAGGCAATAACTTTATTAACACATAACAATTTAAAGGGACAGTAAACAGTTAAAAATTGTAATATAAAACAGCTGAATATGTGTAATAAATAAACTATGCAACATACTTTAATTATTTATTATGTTTTACTTTTCCTGAAAATGAAGAGTTCTCTAATTCTAAAAACTGACAGAGCACACGGCCGGTATTACAAGCTTAACGTTGCCACTTATCTGTCCCTAAACGTCTTCAGTACAGATTATTTGATTAGAGCAGCAAAACAGTGAAGATTTTGCTAACATAGGTGTGCTAATCCACCCCCCCCCCCCCGCTCAAAAGCTAACAGTGTTCAAAGTAAAAACACGCCCGCATTACAAGTTAAAAATAAAAATACTTTGTCTATTGTGACTGTGCTATCTCCTTCTATAGGGTGCGCTGAAGAAATGAATATCAATTACCGCTTGCTTGCTAACCCAACACTGCACTAGATCAACTGCACTAACCACGAAGGCATATTAGGAACTATTTCATATTCCTATGTTCTTCACATAGAAGAATTTTTTATTTTTTATTTTATATATACATTTTTTTAAATATATCTATACCTACATATCTATATCTATATCTATATATATATATATATATATATACAGTATATATATATATATATATATATATATATATATATATATATATATATATATATATATATATATATAGAAAACAAGGGGAATGCACTCTCAGGACTTCTTCAAAACCAATTTAATGGAACGTTTTCGGGGTTCACAACCCCTTCATCAGCCCTGAAGGTGTTGTGAACCCCGAAAACGTTCCCGTTCCATTAAATTGGTTTTGAAGAAGTCCTGAGAGTGCATTCCCTTGTTTTCTATTTGAAGTTGTATCTTTGCACCCAGGCGAGTTGTCTACTGGTGGGCTGAACTGGAAACTGTTTATTGATTTTATATATATATATATATATATATATATATATATATATATATATACCTGTATATAAATATATATTGTATATACAGATATAAAGACACAAAACATGGAAGGGGACTGCACTCTCAGACTGGACTAGGTACACATCCTATGACCATGCAACATGCTCAGCCCTGTTTAATAGCACTTTTAGGAAGCTGTGCTGTCCCTAGAGTCACAGGCAGTTAACCCCAGACAAGTCTGGGTGCAAGGCCCATAGGGAAAATTACAAAATAAATAAATAAATATAGGTGCCCTTTCTAGTCAAACACCTTGCCTTATACTGTAGCCCTTTTAAAAACTTTTTTTCAATATTAAAATTATATATGAGCGTAATACTTTATTTTAATGTGTTTTTTATGTGTTTTGTGAAAAATTTTTTACTTCAGTCCTCAAGTTGTGCTAAATATTCTAGCTCAGTTTCTGCTTTTGCTCGAGTGCAAACTATAACTTTCAACTTGTAATATGCACGCAATTTTAGTGTATTTGCGATCGCCTTTAAAAGTATAGGTTGTACTAGAGCAATGTCGACCACGCTAACCTGTCTCTGTTAAATGATATCATTAGCTCGGCACTTGTAATCTGCCCATAGAGACTGGCTCCTAGAAATAAGTTAGTAGATAGTGGGTGGAGTTTATTTATTAAAAACAATTGCAGCAAACAAGGTGATTATGTATTCCAGAAATTTTCGACCCCCAGTATGTTATTTTATTGCAAGACTGCAGGAAAAATCTTAAGTACAAGGCATTTACTGTCCCTTTAAACAGCTGGAGTGTATTAGCATTACATTATTAAAATTAACTGAACATAGGTGTACAAATGAGTATGGTGGCCTGACAAGAAAAAAAATTGAGATATTACATAATAGGAAATAAAAAGTGTACTAAATTATATGAATAAACAGACAAACTACATAAATCACTCACCTTTAGCCCTTCAGATAACTGTGTTTCTCTTATTTTTTTCTGAGATTTATTACGTAGAAATTTCCAGTAATCAGTTGCATTTGGGCCTGTAGAAAAATACATCATGTTAATTATCTGTGCGATATATACAAATGTTTCAAATATTACAAACTGAATCTTGCGTGTAGCCGATGTATTCATTGCAATGCTTGGGGCACTGTATGCAGTGAACATACAGGAGACATTAAACTAACGGTAGATTACGAGTTTTGCAGTACAGCTATACCACTACAAATTGGCCATTGCGCGTGGAATGGCCAGGAATGCATATTACGAGTCACGACGGTATAGCTATACCGTAAGCATTTTAGCCTGTAACGCAACGTCCATTCTGCACTCAAAAAAATTACATTTGAGTGTAAGATTTTCATAGCGCCGGTTCTACAGGTTGTGTGTTCAGGCTAAAATGCTTGCATTACAGCCTATACCGACACGATCCATACCGCCATCTGAGAGCAGTAGTTATAGATTTTGCGAAACAAAAATGTTTCACAAAACTCATAACTAAAATGTTACAAAGTACACTAACACCCATAAACTACCTATTAACCCCTAAATCGCCACCCTCCCACATCGCAAACACTATTTGAAACTTATTAACCCCTAATCTGCCGCCCATCCACATTGCGACTATTAATTACACTTATTAACCCCTAATCTGCCGCCCACCCACATCACCAACACTATTTAAATATATTAACCCCTAAACCGCCACTCCCCGTCATCGCCGACACTATAATAAAGTTATTAACCCCTAAACCTCCGGTCTCCCACATCGCCGGCACTAAATAAACCTATTAACCCCTAAAACTCCGGCCACCCACATCACTGCCACTAAATAAACCTATCAACCCCTAAACCTCCAGCCTCCCACATCGCCACCACTAAATAATCCTATTAACCCATAAATCTCCGGCCTCCCACATCGCTACCACTAAATAATCCTATTAACCCCTAAACCTCCGGCCTCCCACATCGCTGCCATTAAATAAACCTATTAACCCCTAAACTGGCAGCCCCTCACATTGCAAAACACTAAATTAAACTATTAACCCCTAAACCTAACATCCCCCTAATTTTAAATTAAAATTACAATATAACTATATTTAAATAAATAAAAATTTACTTGTGAAATAAAAATAAACCTAACATTAAACTATAAAAGAACCTAACATTACTATTCTAATAAAAAAAGAAACTACCAATTAAAAATCCTTAATTACAAATTTAAAAAAAAGGAAATTTATGCTTACCTGATAAATTGATTTCTTCTAAGATACGACGAGTCCACGGATTCATCCTTTACTTGTGGGATATTATCCTCCTGCTAACAGGAAGTGGCAATGAGCACCACAGCAGAGCTGTCTATATAGCTCCTCCCTTGACTCCACCCTCCAGTCATTCGACCGAAGGTAAAGGAAGAAAAAGGAGAAGCTAAAAGGTGCAGAGGTGACTGAAGTTTTAAACAAAAAAATATAATCTGTCTTAAATTGACAGGGCAGGCCATGGACTCGTCGTATCTTAGAAGAAATCAATTTATCAGGTAAGCATAAATTTCCTTTTCTTCTATAAGATACGATGAGTTCACGGATTCATCTTTACTTGTGGGATGCAATACCAAAGCTACAGGACACGGATGAACTGGAGGGACAAGACAGATACTTAAACGGAAGGCACCACTGCTTGAATAACCTTTCTCCCAAAAATAGCCTCAGAAGAAGCAAAAGTATCAAATTTGTAAAATTAGGAAAAGGTATGAAGGGAAGACCAAGTCGCAGCCTTACAAATCTATTCAACAGAAGCATCGTCTTTAAAAGCCCATGTGGAAGCCACCGCTCTAGTAGAATGAGCTGTAATCCTTTTAGGAGGCTGCTGTACAGCAGTCTCGTATACCAAACGGATGATGCTTTTCAGCCAAAAACAGTGGCGACTCTAGAAAAAATATATAGGGGGGGCACATAAGATACCACAGTCAAACTGGGGGGGGCACTGATAATTTTCACCACTAAGTCATACCACTGAAAATAAACTAAATAATACATAAATAAGATTCCAAAATACCAGAGTAATGCGGTATGCAATGATACCTTTTTATTGTACTAACCTAATACTTAAAAGAGAAGCTTTAAACAGTTTTCCTTTCTTCCGCAGGTATTGCTTCAGACCTGAGAAAGAGAGGAAAACTCTCAAAAGCTTTTCTTTTCTGTTATTAGCAAAAATGTTATCATTGTTTCTAGGGAATATGTAAATATGCTGTGCATAGCCCATCTGAATCTTAAAACAGAGCCTGATCAGAGAGCTGGTGCAGGTGTGCATTAGATCAGTGATAATAACTTAACCTAGTATTATAAGAGCCATGATGACAGCTCTCTGCGCAGGTACAGTATTTGAATTTAGTTGTATAGTCTTTTCATCTACACGCATGGCTTTTTAAACTCCCTGTATAACTTATTATCAGCTCATGAAAACATCCAGCTTCAGCAAAAAAAGGCAAGAAATCACACTTAACTAAACTTACTGGCAGGGTTATCAACCATACACAGTAGTTGTACTACATGAAGGGCTTACAACTTAATTACTGATATCACATGCAATGATTCTTCAACCAGGAAATATTACATTAAACAAAAGTGACTCATTTGTAATATAGAATATAGAAAGTCTATTTTTTACCAATTCATTTACATGCAACAACACCTAATGTCACGTGTTAACACTGAATTTACAATTCTTATTTTTAATATTATTGTTTTAGGGTTTGCCAGGAAAATTTCAATCCAAGTGCAAAAGGAACTGCTGGGGGTGGGGAGAAGGTAATATAATTTGCTAAAATATCCTTGTTTCATAATTGATCTATTGACTTCTAAACTATCATCATTATCATGATTGATCTTTTCAAGTTTTTCCTAATTCCTACCTACCCCACCACCAGAATCAGCTGAGCTCTCTTACCGAAGTTACCGGGACGACGTTGTCACAGTCTACAGACCGCAGGTCTAATGCAATGAGCCGCCGCTGCCACGTTGTCAGTGGTCAGTTAGAGACAGCACACAGACTGTGCCACTGTCTGCCAGCCCAGCTCCTTCCCCCGCGCTTCTGCAGAATCGACTGCACACAAAAGTGACATCACCTCCTGCTGCTGCTGGCTTGCTCCTCCCTCTTCCAGTCTCCGGTCATGCTGTCTGCAGTGCTGTGGTTAGGGAATGACGTGACCACACTGGAACTGACAAGACAACTGATCTGGAGGAGAGGAGGAGCCGAGCAAAAATGCCAGGCCAGCGCACAGCACAGCATGATGATGCCATTACTTTTACACATGGAGTAATTAGCTGCCGCGTGTTGAGCCGGCATGAGGCACGTGCTGTGCTGTGGTGTGAGGCAGGATTTGAAGACTTCCTCCTCCAAATTTGAAACTATATGAACTACCAGAGCCAGTCGGACCGCCGGTCGGTCAGGGACTTCACTGAGACGGAGGCGCGCTGCCTTTACCCTCATGGTTTCACTCTCAATCAACATCACGTGTCCCCACAGTCTCAGACAGCAAATCAAATAATTATAAACACAATTTTAAAATAAATAATCTCACATTGTCACACATTGATAGTAACTCCTGACTCCTTATCCCAACCAACCCAGTCCCTCCTGGTCCTCTCTCCACCTCTAGAATTATAAAAGTGTTAGTGTCGGCACTGCCGGGGCTTGTAGTTGCGGGGGGGGGGCAGGCGGGGGGGCAAGCCATTTTCGTGGGGGGGCAAATGCCCCCCCTAGCCCCCCTGTAGCGACGCCACTGGCCAAAAAGAAAGAGAGGTAGCCATAGCTTTTTGACCTCTACGCTTTCCAGAATAAACAAAAAACAGAGAAGATGTTTGACGGAAATCCTTGGTCGCTTGCAAGTAAAACTTCAAAGCACGAACCACGTCCAAGTTATGTAACAGATGCTCCTTCTTAGAAGAAGTGTTAGGACAAAGAGAAGGAACAATAATTTCCTGATTAATATTCTTATTTGAAACAACCTTAGGAAAAAATCCAGGTTTAGTACGCAAAACCACCTTATCAGAATGGTATATAAGATAAGGCGAGTCGCATTGTAATGCAGATAGCTCAGAGACTCTTTGAGCAGAAGAGATAGCAACTAAAAACAGAACTTTCCAAGATAGAAGTTTAACATCTATGGAATACATGGGTTCAAACGGAACCCCTTGAAGAACATTAAGAACTAAATTCAAACTCCATGGCGGAGCAACAGGTTTAAACACAGGCTTAATTCTAACCAAAGCCTGACAAAACGACTGAACGTCTGGAACATCTGCCAGATGCTTGTGTAATAAGATTGACAAAGAAGAAATCTGTCCCTTTAAGGAACTAGCTGATAACCCCTTCTCCAATCCTTCTTGGAGAAAGGACAAAATCCTAGGAATCCTGATCTTACTCCATGAGTAGCCTTTGGATTCGCACCAATAAAGATATTTACGCCATATATTATGGTAAATTTTCCTAGTGACAGGCTTTCGAGCCTGAATTAAGGTATCAATGACCGACTCAGAGAATCCCCGCTTAGATAAAATCAAGCGTTCAATCACCAGGCAGTCAGCTGCAGAGAAACTAGATTTGGATGTTGGAACGGACCCTGAATGAGAAGGTCCTGTCTCAGTGGCAGTTTCCACGGTGGCAGAGATGAGATTTCCACCAGGTCTGCATACCAAGTCCTGCGTGGCCACGCAGGCGCTATCAAGATTACCAAAGCCCTCTCCTGTTTGATTCTGGCAATCAGACGAGGTAGGAGAGGAAAAGGAGGAAACACATAAGCCAGGTTGAACGACCACGGTACTGCTAGAGCATCTATCAGTACTGCTTGAGGATCCCTTGATCTGGAGGAAGTTTGGCATTCTGACGAGATGCCATCAGATCCAATTCCGGTGTGCCCCACTGATGAATCAAATGTGCAAACACCTCCGGATGGAGCTCCCACTCCCCCGGATGAAAAGTCTGACGACAGAAAATCTGCTTCCCAGTTCTCCACTCCTGGGATATATATTGCTGATAGATGGCAAGAGTGAGTCTCTGCCCATCGAATAATTTTGGAAACCTCTATCATCGCTAGAGGACTCTTTGTTATCCCTTGATGATTGATATATGCTACAGTCCTGATATTGTCCGACTGGAATCTTATGAATTTGGCCGAAGCCAGCTGAGGCCACGCTTGAAGCGCGTTGAATATTGCTCTCAGTTCCAGAATATTTATTGGTCGTAGGGACTCCTCCTGAGTCCACACACCCTGAGCCTTCAGGGAATTCCAGACTGCACCCTAGCCCAAGAGACTGGCATCCGTCGTCACTATGACCCATGCTGGCCTGCGTAAGCACTTTCCCTGGGACAGATGATCCTGTGACAACCACCAATGAAGAGAGTCTCTGGTCTCTAGATCCAGATTTATCCACGAGATAAATCCGCATAATCCCCATTCCACTGTCTGAGCATACACAGCTGCAGTGGTCTGAGATGTAAGCGAGCAAACAGAACTATGTCCATTGCCACTACCATTAGTCCAATTACCTCCATACACTGAGCCACTGATGGCCGAGGAATGGAATTAAGTGCTCGGCAAGTCGTTAGGATCTTTGATCTTCTGACCTCTGTCAGAAAAATTTTCATGTCTACCGAGTCTATCAGAGTTCCTAGGAATGGAACTCTTGTCAGAGGAACAAGTGAACTCTTTTTTATGTTCACCTTCCACCCGTGAGTTCTTAGAAAAGCCAACACGATGTTCGTGTGAGATTTGGCTAGAAGGTAAGTTGACGCCTGAATCAAAATATCGTCCAGATAGGGCGCCACTGCTATGAAAGGAAGGGCCACAAACTGGTAATGTTTGTCCAGGAAGGCGAACCTGAGGAACTGGTGATGATCTTTGTGGATAGGAATGTGAAGATACGCATCCTTCAAATCCACGGTAGTCATATATTGACCCTCCTGGATCATTAGTAAAATTGTTCGTATGGTCTCCATCTTGAATGATGGGACTCTGAGAAATCTGTTTAGAGTTTTGAGATCTAAAATCGGTCTGAACGTTCCCTCTTTTTTGGGAACCACAAACAGATTGGATTAAAACCCCTGCCCTTGTTCTAATTTTGGAACCTGGCAGATTACACCCATGGTATATAGGTCTTTTACACAGCGTTAGAACGCCTCTCTTTTTGTCTGGTTTACAGACAAACGTGAAAGATGAAATCTCCCCCTTGGGAGAGAATCCTTGAATTCTAGACGATACCCCAGGGTCACAATTTCTAATGCCCAGGAATCCTGAACGTCTCTTGCCCAAGCCTGAGCAAAGAGAGAAAGTCTGCCCCCTACTAGATCCGGTCCCAGATCGGGGGCTGCCCCTTCATGCTGTTTTGGTAGCAACAGCGGGCTTCTTGGCCTGTTTACCTTTATTCCAGGTCTGGTTAGGTCTACAGATTGACTTGGATTTAGCAAAGTTCCCCTCCTGCTTGGAGGCGGATGAGGACCACCTTTCAAGTTTCGAAAAGAACTGAAAATTATTCTGTTTGGTCCTCATTTTAACCATCTTGTCCTGAGGAAGGGCATGAACCTTACCTCCAGTAATGTCAGAAATGATCTCCTTTAGTTCAGGCCCGAATAGGGTTTTACCTTTAAAGGGAATAGCTAAAAGCTTGGATTTAGATGACACATCAGCAGACCATGCCTTAAGCCATAACGCTCTACACGCTAAAATAGCAAAGCCTGCATTCTTTGCCGCTAACTTAGCCATTTGGAAAGCGGCATCTGTAATAAAAGAATTTGCTATCTTGAGAGCCTTAATTCTGTCCAAAATATCATCTAATGGGGTCTCAACCTTAAGAGACTCCTCTAGAGCCTCAGACCAAAAAGCTGCTGCAGTAGTTACTGGAACAATGCACGCTATAGGTTGTAGAAGAAAACCCTGATGAATAAACAATTTCTTTAGAAGACCCTCTAATTTTTTATCCATAGGATCTTTGAAAGCACAACTGTCCTCAATAGGTATAGTTGTACGCTTAGCCAGGGTAGAAATAGCTCCCTCCACCTTAGGGACTGTCTGCCAGGAATCCCGAATGGTGTCAGATATTGGAAACATTTTCTTAAAAGTAGAAGGGGGAGAGAACGGAATGCCTGGTCTATCCCATTCCTTAGTAACAATGTCCGAAATTCTTCTAGGGACTGGAAAAACATTAGTGTAAGTAGGGACCTCTAGATATTTATCCATTTTACACAATTTCTCTGGTGGGATGGCAATAGGGTCACAATCATCCAGAGTTTCTAAAATCTCCCTGAGTAACAAGCGGAGGTGTTCAAGCTTAAATTTAAAGGCCATCATATCTGAGTCTGTTAGAGGGAACATCTTTCCTGAATCAGAAAGCTTTCCCTCAGACAGAAATTCCCCCACCCCCAACTCAGAACAATGTGAGGGTACATCGGAGATGGCCAATAAAGCATCAGAGGGCTCAGCATTTACTCTAATACCTGACCTGCTGTGCTAACCCTGTAAACCTGGCAATTTAGATAATACCTCTGTAAGGGTAGTAGACATAACTGCAGCCATATCTTGCAGGGTGAAAGAATTAGACGCACTAGAAGTACTTGGTGTCGCTTGGGCGGGCATTAAAGGTTGTGACACTTGGGGAGAAGTAGATGGCATAACCTGATTCTCTTCTGACTGAGAATCATCCTGAGACATACTTTTATCAGCTAAAATATGTTCTTTGCAATGTAAGGCCCTTTCAGTACATGAGGGACACATTTGAAGTGGGGGTTCCACAATGGCTTCTAAGCACATGGAACATTAGCTTTCCTCAATGTCAGACATGTTAAAACAGGCTAGTAATGACCACAAACAGGCTTGAAAACACTTTATTTTGTGAAAAAAATAACAATCTGAAAAAACGGTACTGCGCCTTTAAGAGAAAAAAAGCATACAATTTTTCCAAAACTGCTTTAAAACAATAAAATTATCTCAAATTTATTATAAATGTATCCCAACTTGCCAGCTAAGATTGCACAACAAGAAAAGGAATACTTAACCCTTAAGGACAAAAACGTTATACCAAAAAAACGTTATATGTAAGCACAAAAAACCCCTGCACCTCGCCACAGCCCTGCTGTGGCGCCTACCTGCCCTCAGGGGTCTGCAAAAATTGATTAACCCTTCGATTAGACCCAAACTTTCCTGAAAGGCCCACTGGAGCTGGAGCTTGCTGCTTGCATGGGGAATACAACTGCGCAAATAGGCCCCGCCCATCTACTTCGATGTCTCATAGCCTTAAACAATAACCGCACCAGAGCGGTCTAAAAAGCCTAGCCATGTGGGTTCATATACCCAAGTGAACATGAAGCCATGTGTACCCTTCATTCCAAAATAAATGAAAACGTTTGCCACAAAAAACGTTATTTTAACTCCCATCATAGAATCGTTTGCCCACAAACATCCATTATCAGTGTCAACCATTTTTTACAGCCCAACATACAGGTCCAGTAATACCCCTCTCTATACATTAGGATTACTGCTTACCCCTTCCCTCATGGGGATACTGTCAGACAATTCTGAAATAACACAGTCTCTCCAGAAAAAAATGACTGAACATACCTCAATGCTTGTAGCATGAAAAACGTTCCTCACACTGAAGTTTCTTAAGTACTCCTCAGCCATTCTGTGGGAACTACTCTGGATCTTAGTAACAACTGCTAAGATCATCAGTCTCCAGGCAGAAATCTTCATCCATCTGCTGCCTGAGAAAATATAGCACTCACCGGTACCATTTAAAATAAAAAAGTCTTGCTTGAAGAAAATAAAAACTAACATTTTATCACCTCTTTCACTTTACCCTTCCTATTACTTAGAGTAGGCAAAGAGAATGACTGGGGGGTGGAGTCAAGGGAGGAGCTATATAGACAGCTCTGCTGTGGTGCTCTTTGCCACTTCCTGTTAGCAGGAGGATAATATCCCACAAGTAAAGGATGAATCTGTGGACTCGTCGTATCTTATAGAAGAAAACTAATCCTACAAAAAATTAAAAAAATCTTACATTACAAAAATCACTAAGATCACAAAAATAAACAAAGTGATCAAAAATAAAAACAATTACACCTAATCTAATAGCCCTATAAAAATAAAAAAGCCTCCCCAAAATAAAAACAACCCCAAGCCTACAATAAACTACAAATAGCCCTTAAAAAGGCATTTTGTAGGGCACAGCTCTTTTACCTGTAAAAAAATGATAAAGTCCCCCTAACAGTAAAACCCACCACCCAACTAACCCCCGCAAAATAAAAAATCTAACTCTAAAAAAAACCTAAGCTATCCATTTCCACTAAAGGGGCATTTGTATGGGCATTCAGCTCTTTTACAATTTGCCCAAAGCCCTAGTCTGAAAAAAACCCACCCCAAAAAATAAAAAAAATACCTAACACTAACCCCAGAATATCTACATCGATGGGGTTGCGTTATGGCGATCGCCATTCCGCACTTCAGGTGTTATTTTTTTTCCGAACACTTTCTCCCCAGTGATGTCGATGGGGGAAAATCAGCTCTTGGCTTTTGTGCGGTATGGAGCTTAACGCACAATAACGCACAGCAGGAGGCTTTTCAGTAACTCATAATGGCAGCGCTATGGAGAGCGAAATAACGCATTTTTTTGGCGTTAATATCGCACCCTATTTAGCGCAAAACTCGTAATCTAGGCGTATATTAAGAGCTGAGTCTGTTTAATTGAAAATATTTTTTTCAGTAAATGAGCAGTGGTCCATTATATGACAGTGAACGAGTATACGACCAGCGGTCCACTATATAACCAGTAGACCAGTATATGACTAGTGATCCAGTATATGACCAGCGTTCCACTATATCACCAGTGGACCAGTTGATAGAGGTTCTTTATCCACCATTCGAACAATCCTTCTTGCAATCTTTGATACATTTTTCTCTTTCGTCCACATCCAGGGAGATTAGCTACAGTGCCATGGGCTGTAAACTTCTTGACAATGTTGCGCACAGTGGACACAGGAATATTAGGATCTCTGGAGATGGACTTGTAACCTTGAGATTGTCCATGCTTTTCCACAATTTTTGTTCTCAAATCATCAGACAATTCTTTGCTGCTCTTTCTCTTCTCCATGCTCAGTGTGGCCCACAGAAACACACAACAGAAAGGATGAGTCGATTTTTCCCTATTTTAACTGGTTGCCGGTGTGATTTTTATATTGTCAGCACCAGTTAATTGATACAGGTGAGTTTAAGCACAAATTACAGGAGCATCACAAACTTGGAATGCAATTATTTCTTACAATTTTAAGAAGGTGCCAATAATTTTGTCCAGTCCATTTATGGAGTTTTGCGAGGAATGTGTCAGATTTGGCTTTTTTCCTCCACTTTTTTGTTTCATACCAATACAAACAAAATAAATGAACATGAGAATACCTAAATTTTTGTACATTTTTTGGGCAAAGTGGTGCATTATCTGACAGAAATGCAGGGGTGCCAATATTTTTAGCCATGACTGTGTATATATATATACATACATACATATACACATTTATACCTTTTTTTCTCTAAAACCTGAGATCTCATATATATATATATATATATATATATATATATATACAGGGAGTGCAGAATTATTAGGCAAGTTGTATTTTTGAGGATTCATTTTATTATTGAACAACAACCATGTTCTCACTGAACCCAAAAAACTCATTAATATCAAAGCTGAATATTTTTGGAAGTAGTTTTTAGTTTGTTTTTAGTTTTAGCTATTTTAGGGGGATATCTGTGTGTGCAGGTGACTATTACTGTGCATAATTATTAGGCAACAAAAAACAAATATATACCCATTTCAATTATTTATTTTTACCAGTGAAACCAATATAACATCTCAACATTCACAAATATACATTTCAGACATTCAAAAACAAAACAAAAACAAATCAGTGACCAATATAGCCACCTTTCTTTGCAAGGACACTCAAAAGCCTGCCATCCATGGATTCTGTCAGTGTTTTGATCTGTTCACCATCAACATTGCGTGCAGCAGCAACCACAGCCTCCCAGACACTGTTCAGAGAGGTGTACTGTTTTCCCTCCTTGTAAATCTCACATTTGATGATGGACCACAGGTTCTCAATGGGGTTCAGATCAGGTGAACAAGGAGGCCATGTCATTAGATTTTCTTCTTTTATACCCTTTCTTGCCAGCCACGCTGTGGAGTACTTGGACGCGTGTGATGGAGCATTGTCCTGCATGAAAATCATGTTTTTCTTGAAGGATGCAGACTTCTTCCTGTACCACTGCTTGAAGAAGGTGTCTTCCAGAAACTGGCAGTAAGACTGGGAGTTGAGCTTGACTCCATCCTCAACCCGAAAAGGCCCCACAAGCTCATCTTTGATGATACCAGCCCAAACCAGTACTCCACCTCCACCTTGCTGGCGTCTGAGTCGGACTGGAGCTCTCTGCCCTTTACCAATCCAGCCATGGGCCCATCCATCTGGCCCATCAAGACTCACTCTCATTTCATCAGTCCATAAAACCTTAGAAAAATCAGTCTTGAGATATTTCTTGGTCCAGTCTTGACATTTCAGCTTGTGTGTCTTGTTCAGTGGTGGTCATCTTTCAGCCTTTCTTACCTTGGCCATGTCTCTGAGTATTGCACACCTTGTGCTTTTGGGCACTCCAGTGATGTTGCAGCTCTGAAATATGGCCAAACTGGTGGCAAGTGACATCTTGGCAGCTGCACGCTTGACTTTTCTCAGTTCATGGGGAATTATTTTGCGCCTTGGTTTTTCCACACGCTTCTTGCGACCCTGTTGACTATTTTGAATGAAACGCTTGATTGTTCGATGATCACGCTTCAGAAGCTTTGCAATTTTAAGAGTGCTGCATCCCTCTGCAAGATATCTCACTATTTTGACTTTTCTGAGCCTGTCAAGTCCTTCTTTTGACCCATTTTGCCAAAGGAAAGGAAGTTGCCTAATAATTATGCACACCTGATATAGGGTGTTGATGTCATTAGACCACACCCCTTCTCATTACAGAGATGCACATCACCTAATATGCTTAATTGGTAGTAGGCTTTCGAGCCTATACAGCTTGGAGTAAGACAACATGCATAAAGAGGATGATGTGGTCAAAATACTCATTTGCCTAACAATTCTGCACTCCCTGTATATATATATATATATATATATATATATATATATATATATATATATGTATATATATATATATATATATATATATAAATTAAACTCAGGAAGAAAGATGTGGATAAAAAAGAGATAATCTTCTTTGTATCCAAAAGTAAGGGAAAACAATACACTTTTTAAAAAATTGGGCTTTTTATTTTTATAATCTCATTTCTCAAGCATCCACCTGTTGCAAGATATCCTCATAACAAAGGTTTCTACAAACTCATCAAAATATCTATTTACATCATATCAAAATTTAGTAATCATACTTCATATCCTTACATACTGTAATATATCAAACTTGCTACTAATATCCTAAAAAGTGTGTACTTATTGATACTAAACAATCTTACAATGTTGCAAGCATTAAAAGTGTACCGTTGCTTTAAGACAGGGGTGGGCAAGAGGTAGATCGCGGTCTACCAGTGGACCGTGAGTGAATTTTGAAGTGATCGCCTGGAAGATTTCAAAAGTCTGCATAATAAGAGATAGATTTCTCACACATCTAGATTCTGAGTGAAGAGCCTCGCCACCGTAGATGTATGAGAAATGTTTCTCTTATGCAGACTTTTGAAATCGGCTATGAGTCTATGACAGCGGTATGTGTACTTCAGCATACACAACGTGGCTGCAGCTGAACACGCTGCCCCAGCTTTGGTTACTGCCTGTCCTAAACTCTACTACTTTTTGTCTCAAGAGCGGTCAGTCCATAGTACAGACTCTTCATGGCTGAGATGCTGCTCGGTATCCCTGGGTTTGGCAGTTCCAGGTCCTGCTCTGTCTGATATTCTGCTGCTACTTTCTAGTTCTGTCCTCCGTTACTTGTCACCAGGCTCTGCTCTGTCTGATATTCTGCTGCTACTTTCTAGTTCTGTCCTCCGTTACTTGTCACCAGGCTCTGCTCTGTCTGATATTCTGCTGCTACTTTCTAGTTCTCTCCTCCGTTACTTGTCACCAGGCTCTGCTGGGTGAATGGTCTGGTGTTGTTTTTTCCCCCAGGGTCTGTTACTCCCCCTTAGGTTCTTTTACTTTCTCTGTACCAGGCTTTGATGCTCCTCTCTGATACTTTCTCTGACACACTAATATTAACTATACTTCTTCTGCAGCTTTCTGTCCCCAGAATTTGTTGTCACCAAATTGTGCAGGTCAGTACTGTTGCTGCAATACCAGTCTCTGGTTGCTGTGTAAGGCAGTACAGAGCCTGCAGGTACTGCCACTGTCCCAACTATTTGCAGTAGTCTTCAACTAGTAGTGGATGGAGAACAGCTAACAGGACCTGCCCCCCTTATCAACCTGTTTTATAAATACTGTTATGTGAAGCGCTAGACTTTCCCCACCTAGCCAATCTAATATAACTGCCTCATTCCCAAGCAGTAATTGTTAGTACAAAATTTAGTTAATAGAGTTCAGATGGCGCTAAAAACTGTGGGATTCTAAAAACTGTGGGATTTCTTATGGGTATAAGCAAAAATAATCTTTTTCAGAGTTGTATGACCTCGCCTCTTGAAATGTTTCAACAACAGATTATGTTTATAACTGTTTCCAGAGATTATAACCACAACAGTCACTCTTGAGAAAATACAATTGGTACTAAGCCAATTTTTCTTTTGTCCCAAAAATCACTGTATTTCAATTGATAATATGATTTTGTAATCTTATGCAAGATCCTTATCCCAGCGTTTCACTTTTGAAAATTGATAACGATCTGTATATTCAAGTGTCTCTATATACTTAGTCTTTGTAACGTATTATTCTATATTTTTGTAACAAAGCATTTGTACTTGAGAGTCCGTTTAGCAAACTCCAGTGTACTGAGGATTTATTACCTCACAGCGGTAATGAGCTGTCACTTGTGTTGTATTGCTCTCACCTGCTTCTCCTCAAAGTTCCTTCGAGCTGTGTGTCATCGGGGTCCACGCTACTCACTGCACGTCTGACGTCACCGGGTCTCCGTTGTCTCTGTGTTACTTGCGCAAGTTTTCAGATGGTAACTATCTTTTTCTGCCGTCCCAGGTCTCGCTCCCTCTGCACTTAAGTACTGTGTACGCAGAGTTTGGGCTTTCCTTAACTGGGGACCGGCGATCCAGGCTTACTTGTAAAAGCAGGGTTTCCCAGGTATATTGACCTCACAATTCTTTTTTGCACAGTCCTTCTACGCGTTTCACCCCTTTAGGCTGGGGCTTTATCAAGATACTGTGAGCTGGTCAAATGCTCATTTAAATACCCCAAAGGTTCCGGTGATTTGTCAATTGGCATTCTACTTCCTATCTCAATCTGGAAATGAACTTGCAATTGGAGGGATCCTCATGTTATTCTCCTTTCCCAGAAAACTTAAAATTGTCTTATGTACCTCTTAAACATATATTATAATACAATGATGATCTTACAATTGAAAAGGGAAATTAGAAACTAACCTATATCAGCATTTTAGGGATATCCATAAGAATAATCTAAATGACTTCAAATATTGGCGCCTGTGTAAGGTTAAGGGATATTAGAGAGGGAGGATTATGAAAACAAACTCTGAAAAAGATTATTTTTGCTTATACCCATAAGAAAAGAGTCTGTAAAGACAGCATATATAGAGATCCATGTTAAGATTGATACTTAGTATTGTAAAATTATAACGTAGAGGCTTGATTTGGATAGTCATTTTATATAGATGAGTGTTTTTTGAATGAATTGACACGGAATGAATGTGAAGTGAATTATTATATTGTGTATTTTTTAGAGCAGTTAGCTCCAAAGTTGTTTGAGGTAATTTCATTGTACTATTTGCAATTAAAGATCAAACTGATATTTTTAAGATTTGAGCATTCTGGAATTATTTCTTAAGGATTCCCCTTTAATAGAGATTTAAATAAGACGGATTTGTGATATAGTTTAATGGTTTAAACAGAGACCCACAGCTGGTACAAGGATAAGGTTTCATTTATTCACCCCTTATCAACCTGACATGGCGTCCAGCCAATGAAATTACTTTATGGAATGAGTATGTCTATGATTGGCTGAGAATAGTTCATTGTTATTGTTGTACCTGAGTTGTGGGTTTCCCATGTTTTCCAGGCTTGACTACTCCGTTAGCCCTAGACTCGAGCAGTCTTGATTGTGAGACTAATTATTCATACGCAGGCGCATTACACAGATAAGGTTGCTTAATGGTCCCATCATGACGTAAAGAGAGAGCTCTTGCATTAAGTAAAGAGCGCGGCTGTATTTATTATTAAAGAGCCCGGCTGATTTTTAAAGCTGTATTATTTGTGGCAAAAATAAAATTTTCAGCCAGCGACTGGTGTTTTTTTTGTTTTTTTTAGTTAGGTGACCACGTCACTTGGAATAAAATTAGAGGTAGCCCTTGTCTTACAAAAGTCTACCCACCCCTGCTTTAAGAGATACAAAAAACTGTACATTTTTATTTAAACGTATTTTTTATGATCAATGGTAGTCCCACAAATACTAAGAGGTGCACCCCAATGCTAATAGAACTTTTTCATATTGGATCAAACTAATGGGGCAAGTCACTGTAAGTATACATGCTACCTCCACCGGAACTGCCTTGTAAGTTCACTGTTCCCAAACGGCTCTTTCGTTATGCTGCTAACAGCTGAATCCACGCTGTTTGAACAAAGCGCTCTGCAACATATGCTCGCCTGAGCCAATATTAGTTACTTGGAACGTGGTCATTTGAACTAGGTAAATTGCGCTCAACCATAGAGCGCCCGGAGCGTGACGTCATCTGTTTCACTGTTCAAACAGCGTGGATTCAGCTGTTAGCAGCATAACGAAAGAGCCGTTGGGGAACAGTGAACTTACAAGGCAGTTCCGGTGGAGGTAGCATGTATACTTACAGTGACTTGCCCCATAAGTTTGATCCAATATGAAAAAGTTGCTGGAAACCAACTGTATAAATAACAAGTGATATGTTAAAAAGAAAAAGACTATAGACCTTAAGTGCAGTGCAAACCGCGGTCACCAGGCACAATATCACTGAGTTAATCTTATTCCTAATTCCCTGTGAAAGTTCTATTAGCATTGGGGTGCACCTCTTAGTATTTGTGGGACTACCATTTATCATAAAAAAGACGTTTAATAACATAATGTGCATGTAACGTGAAAAAGTTTTTTGTATCTCTTAAAGCAACGGTACGCTTTTAATGCTTGCAAGATGGTAAGATTGTTTAGTAACAATAAGTACACACCTTTTAGGATATTAGTAGCAAGTTTGATATATTACAGTATGTAAGGATATGAAGTATGATTACTAAATTTTGATATGAGGTAAATAGATACTTTGATGGGTTTGTAGAAACCTTTGTTAGGAGGATATCTTGCAACAGGTGGATGTTTGAGAAATGAGATTATAAAAATAAAAAGCCCAATTTTTAAAAAAGTGCGTTGTTTTCCCTTACTTTTGGATACAAAGAAGATTATCTCTTTTTTTATCCACATCTTTCTTCCCGAGTTTAATTCATAAATATTGTAAGGGTTTGCACCAGTATTTTCCTCTATTTGGAACATACTTTAGGGGCTTAGAATCTATGATACAGTAAGATTATAGGTCTTTTCCCAGCATCTAGTAGTGTCCATATATATATATATATATATATATACATATGTTTATATTTGTGTACATATGTATATATGTATTTATATATTTAATAACAAAAAGTAGATTATTTTCTATGTGAAGAACAAAGGAATATTGTGCATCGCGTTTTTCACTTTAGATCTTAACAAGGTCGGCTTTGCGCACTAAAGATTCTTAAAGGGACATAAAACAAGTTGAGATAGAGACAAAATATAATAATATGTACATTAATTACTTTACCTGCAAATGTATACTGCAGTGCCTTGTAATTAAGCCTTTCTTTTAAGTTTCTGAATTGTACAGCTCTAACTCCCCCCACCCAATTCCTTTTTTTATGGCTGTATCTATTGTTGTTTTGGTAAAATACACAAATGAATAGGGATTATCTGCTGGAGCATGTCTAGAAGCTGTGAACTCAGGTGAAATACAAAGCCTGTGTCTAAACACTGATTAGAGGGGTGGAGCACAGTGTCCAGTCAGCATGGCTATTAAAATACTTCCCAACAATTTTTACACAATTTTTTTATGAAAACTATTTTAAATTAATTAGCCCTTTTAGGATATGCACAGATCTCAACCTGTTTTATGGCACTTTAAGGCATGTCCTTGAAATATTACATATAAAATATTAATAAAAATTAATAAATATACTGTAAAATATGTAGATATATTCTATGGATTATATAGAACATTTTACAGTATGTTTATTAATTTTTAATTATTAATATTGATTGTTTTGAATATTTTGTATGTAATATTTCAATAACGCGCCTTAATAATACTAAGTTCTCATGTACGCTAACCTGACCGTGTTAAGATCTAAATTGAAAAACGTGATACGCAAAGTGCATATTTACATTTCTATGGTCTTCACATACAAAATAATGTAATTTTTATTATTAAATATATATTTCTATATATATCTGATACATTAATACATATGTGTAAATATCTAGACATATGTATAAGTGCATTGGAGCCGTTTGCAGTTAAATAGCTGAAAATTAGGGTGTTAGTTTTTTTACCCACTTTTGCCCCCTATTGATGTCTATGGGGGAATACGTTAATGACATTGTGATATTGTAAGTTATGCTTTTTGCGCACGTTGGGTTAGCGTAACTTTTTACTTGTAACTTGTAATATTGTATCAGGTGTGTGACATTGTATCAGGTGTGTGATATTGTATCTAGTATGTGACATTGTATCAGGTGTGTGACAATGTATCACGTGTGTGACGTTGTATCAGGTGTGTGACATTGTATCTGGTGTGTGACATTGTATCAGGTGTGTGACAATGTATCAGGTGTGTGACAATGTATCAGGTGTGTGACATTGTATCAGGTGTGTGATATTGTGTCAGGTGTGTGACATTGTTTCAGGTGTGTGACATTGCATCATGTGTGTGATATTGTATCAGGTGTGTGACATTGTATCAGGTGTGTGACAATGTATCAGGTGTGTGACGTTGTATCAGGTGTGTGATATTGTATCAGATGTGTGACATTGTATCAGGTGTGTGATATTGTATCAGGTGTGTGACATTGTATCAGGTGTGTGATATTGTATCAGGTGTGTGACATTGTATCAGGTGTGTGACATTGTATCAGGTGTGTGACAATGTATCAGGTGTTATGCTCTGCATCTATTTAGGTTCTGTGTTGTACAACTCAAGATCATAAACTATGGAGCACATTTTTAGGATATTTCTCTTGAGGCCAGTAGTGGCTCTATATGGGTGCATGTGGGCAAAAGCACCATAATTGTCTGAAGGTGCTCTGGGTGGGTTTGAGGGGAAAATTACCCCTTCAACTGGATACCTCTTATTAAAAATAAAAAAAAAGCAGTCACCTACCTTCTTCTCCGAGTATTATAGAACCTGGCTGCCCAGGGCTTGCAGATTCTTCATATGTAGGGTATAGAAAATGCTCTGCCAGTTCCCGCCCTAGAAGCCTAAATAAAAGGTGGCATCTGTTGAACACATTACATAAAACAACAGTGGTATATTTTAATCACATGTTCATCTAATAAACTACCATTGTAGTACATGTTAACACACGGCTGGTAATAAAAGGATTCATATTTTAGGGGTGAAAGGGTAAATTATGGTAAATTAGGGATTCAACAAAACAAATATGGAAAGTAAATAAAATGTGGAAAAAGATAGAGGTCATTATGTACAGCTTTGGAAGTTGAGTTAAAATATATGTTGTCCACTTTATAAAAATAATAATTCAAATTCATTATAAACATCAGATCAGGCCGGTAATAGCTGTAGCTGTGTTATGTATAGTTTTGTTCGTCTTACACGTGAGCAGGAATGTATTTTAAGAAAAAAGTTTCCTACAAAACTATAAAAAGGGACATTAAAGCTGTGTTTTTTAATATATATATATGCCTAGTATACATACAAAATACATGTTTTAAAACATTAAGGGCAAGATTACAAGTCGTTTGGTATGAGTTTTCCGCATGTGATATGGTATTTTCGCATTCAATTTCCATTGCGCACGCAATTGCCTTTTACTCAACAATCCTTTCCGTGCTTGAAAAGCTATAGTTAACGGTTTTCCGCAACATAAAAGTTTCACGAAACACTTCAAAAATACATTACAAAGTATAGTTACACTCATATTTACACTGTTTAATAAAAATTATTTTAAAAAAAATATTGCACACAAAAGTTATAAGGGCTAAAAGATAGGAGATCTCGGGTGTAAGAAAAAAAGCCAACACAGGGATTTTACATTAACATAAATACAAATACATAGAGAAACAGGCATTTATTTGTATAGAGATAATGAAAATATTTCACATTACAATCTTATGCACAATAAACAATATCTCAGAGGGATTTTCAAAGAGATATTTGCATATAGATCTCAAGATATCTAGATATACATATATATTCATATACGTATCTCGCAATAAATAGAAAAAATCATCTCATATATAGAGAAATATTTATTTATAAATAAATAGAACATATTCAGTTCCGAAAAACATTCTCGCAATATGAAATATTTGCATTATCATGTACACTTTGAGGAGTATATGTCATGGGCTTTGCGCAATAGATTAGGGTTTTAGTGTTTTTGTTTTTTTTCTATTTGTCTTCTCCATTGACTTCTATGGGGGAATATGTGAATGCACACGAGATTTGGCTTTTTGGATTACGGGTTAAGGCGGGTGCAAAATAAGTTATTTTGCAACTTGTAATCCTTGCGCAACCCCAGATGCGAAAAAGCCATAATGCGTGCTGTGTTTTCACAACTGTGAAAAACAGATTTGCTGCACAACTTGTAATCTTGCCCTAAAAGTCGCACGCTAATGTTAGCATGTGCGTGATATTGAAATATTGTGCCCGTGCTAACTTGTACGCAGATTACAAGTTGAAAGTAAACACGTTCGCTCAAGCGCAAACAAAATTAGCGTGCATCAGGATTGCACAACTGAAGTCCTTATGTAAAGGGTTAGGGCTATAATAAAAGTTGCACTAAACACAACATGAAAATAAAGTGTTACACTCATATATACAGTAGCTGATAATAAAAATTATTAATATAAATAATAAAAAAATATTTTATCAGGGTTATAAGGGAGAAAGTATATCACAAGGTGTTTGACTGAAAAGGCCTTTAAATGTCCCAAAATACAGGCCAGTGTATTTTATTAATTAAATATAAAATAATTGCACTAGGCAGTATTTTGGGCTGAAGTTGGTGGGAGTGGGTGTTAGAAAAAAAACGGCACTAGAAAGGACTTTTCATTAAGGTCAATGGGAACTGTGTGTTCCCTGTAAATATATACTGTATGTATATGCTTAAATACATATATTTGTGTTAATATGTGTATATATAACACACACATATATATATATGTAGTATAATCATATACATATATATTTATTTGTTAATATGTGCATATAACATATATATATATATATATATATAGTATATATATATATATATGTGTGTAGTATAATCATATACATATATATTTATTTGTTAATATGTGCATATAACATATATATATATATATATATATACAGTATATATATATATATATATATGTGTGTAGTATAATCATATACATATATATTTATTTGTTAATATGTGCATATAACATATATATATATATATATATATATATATATATATATACAGTATATATATATATATATATATATGTGTGTAGTATAATCATATACATATATATTTATTTGTTAATATGTGCATATAACATATATATATATATATATACAGTATATATATATATATATATATGTGTGTAGTATAATCATATACATATATATTTATTTGTTAATATGTGCATATAACATATATATATATATATATATATATATACAGTATATATATATATATATATATATGTGTGTAGTATAATCATATACATATATATTTATTTGTTAATATGTGCATATAACATATATATATATATATATATATATACACAGTATATATATACCGTATTGTCCCGAGTATAGGCCGCACTTTTTTCCCCTAATGTAAGTCTTTAAACTAGGGGTGCGGCCTACATTCGGGATGTTACTCTCTGCTGCTCTCATACAGGGAGAATTGTGCCCCTACGAACAATGTGCCACTGAAAATGCTAATTACCGGTATTCCTCCCCCTCTGGCATTCCGCAGAGTGCCTGGCTTTAACTGTATTTTCCCTACAAACACCAGACAGGCAGGTGAGGGTATACGGTAAAAACGGTAAGCGCTGTTTATTTATTTAAAACTACAATGCCCATGATTCATTTGGCCAATGAAGGAGCCAGTGTTATAAGTGCGCGTGCGCCCGGGTCCGCATGCGCTTTAAAATCTAATCTGACAGAACCTGACAGGAGAGACACAGAGCCACCACGCCAGCACACCACTGCTTAATAGGGTGAGTAGTGGCACTATGTGAAGGAAGGAACCTAAGTGGGTTAAGAGGAGGAAGCCTGTTAGAGTTATGAGGGGGCTAAGAGGTTAAGGAAGCGTCTGCATTTGAGATGGGGGGAGGATGAGAGGGGCTGTGCATGAGCATAAGATTAGAGCTGTGTGAAGGAGGAGGCTGAGAGTGTAAGGATATACTTTTTGGGAGAGAGAGAGGTGTATGAGGGAGAGGGGCTGAAAGGGTCAGGGGTGCAGTTAAAAATTAAATTTCTTTAAAATGGCACCAAACTTTAGGGGTGCGGCCTATAATCAGGAGCGGCCTATACTCGGGACAATACGGTATATATATATATATATATATATACATACACACAAGTATGTTCAAATATATATGTACAAATTCTAGCATTAATAATCATTTAAAAAAAAAACATGAGATAGGCATATCATGATTTCTAGAAATACAAATACACATTAATTTATGTGGAAATATCATATATCAGTTTTTTTGTATAACAAATACATAGAAAAATACTTTCTAAGAGATATTATTGTTTGTTCAGGTATAAATATATATATATTTTATAGCTGACTTTTTTAGGCGCACCCTTTTTTCTCTTTGCATCTTTTGATTTTTTAAAGGATTGGGATATACATTTTTTTTTTTGCATTTGCACCATTTTTAGTCACTCTACAGAGTCTGGGGGGTCTGTCAATAGAACTGTACTCCGGGGAAGGGGGAATATACAAATGGCACAGGGGTCCCCAGTCTGTTTAGAGGGCCGTGTCAAAAATAAAGAATAAACAGCAGCTGTGCAGTATGTTAATATTCAATTTAGGGGCATATTTATCAAGATCGCTGCTCCATAACCTGTCCGCCTGCTCTGAGGCTGCGGACAGAAATCGCCAGAAATAAACCCGATCTAATACGATCGGGTTGATTGACAACCCCTGCTAGCGGCCGATTGGCCGCGAATCTGCAGGGGGCGGCATTGCACCAGCAGTTCACAAGAACTGCTGGTGCAATGATAAATGCTGAGAGCGTATGCTGTCGCCAATTATAGATGTGCAGCAGACATGATCCGCTATATTGAATCATGTCCGCTCGCACAATCATAAATATGTTACAAGTGAGATAGATTAATGTCCCATATCCCATGCGCACTGTTTGATGGTGTGTATACGTAGAAGGGGTAGGTGAAGCTCCACTTACAGGAATGATTGTCGCTGATGCAAAAGCTTGTGCGGGTGGGTAAACTAAGATGGGGAGACATGCAGTGCGGTCTTTACATTAACCTTTATGTCCCTTGAGTTGCATTGGGTAAGATAGACCGCCTATAGGTGTTAGTGGAGGATCAGCATGATCACATACACCACTGCATCGAGGGCAATATTATTGCCCGGTAACAGGTGAGCTGCGGGTCTGGGACGCAGCGTCACTGTGATAGGCTGTGGATGTAGTCATCTAATATGGCACCAGCATTTTCGTTTACTGTTTTGTTGAGATTTACATCAGACAACAAGAAGAAGGACTCTGCAGGAAATTAGTTTATATTAGAATAAAGGGGCTGCAACGTTTCTCATCATTTAGAATGGGATTTTATCAGTTTTCATACTGTAAATCCTGAAACCGTTTACTGACGAGGTTTATTCTTAACGTAGCTGCAAAAATGTCCCCAACACAATGTTCTGGATATTGTAAATCTCAATTATTCAAAATACGTTTTTTGCATCATCTAATTAAAAAAAAATTTAAAAATTTTTGAAATATTGAGAACCTGTTTATGAAGATGACAGTTCTGAATCGATAATCATGAAAGTGTGAGTATGAATTTAAAAACAAAAACGTTTCAGTGCGATTGCTGCACACAATTTCTAGATGTTGAGGTTGTGATTTCCATTCTTGCTGTTCCTGCAGATCTTGTTAGCTGTTCAGGATATCACGTATTAAATGCATATGTAAATCTGTGTCCTGCACAATGCACATGGACTATATAATAGCTAGCGTTGCCAAACTTAATGTAATTCCCTGGTTCTCCTGTAATGTAATAAAAAATGTATTTTTTCCCAGGGCCAGGCTGGAGTCAAGTTTGAGTAAAAAAAAAAAAAAAAAATCCACCATCAGAAAAAACCCAAAAACAAATTAGTCGAACAGTTGGACTTAGTTCTTTTTCTTTTTAATGGTGAAGTTTTTTTTAAGGCCGCCTGAGTTTCCATGCTAACTTAGATAGAGCTAGATTGCTACTTTACAGGACAGCCCAGCGGCAGATTGGGTAAGGGTTGGGTAAGGGGTGGTGGGTAAAGGCAGAAATAGTCGTGTGAAGCAGTGTGGAGTTGTGAAGTCACCGTGACCGCAGCGTGTAAATAAAATGTATACCCATGATACTGCTTGGCTAATATAGGGCCAGGTTACAAGTGGAGCACTAAGTATCGCTTTCTTAAAAGCAATATTTGCACTCCACTGTGTAATACCAGCACACGATAATGTGTGCTGGTATTACAAGTTCACAGCAATGCGAAAGCGACTGCGCGTTTGCATCCCTGGGAAGCATTCCTCTCACGAGAGCTCGCTTCCATATGCTCCTTCAGCGCAGCAAAGGGGGGTAAGTAATGCAGCGATGGCAGCAATTTTAAGATTATATACATATATATTTATGTATCATATATACACATAAAGGGGCCTATTTATCATAATGCGAGCGGACATGATCCGATATTGTGGATCATGTCCGCTGCACAACGATAAATGCTGACAGCTTACGCTCTCGGCATTTATCATTGCACCAGCAGTTCTTGTGAACTGCTGGTGCAATACCGCCCCCTGCAGATTCGCAGCCAATCAACCGCTAGCAGGGGGTGTCAATCAACCCGATCGTATTCAATTGGGTTGATTTCCGGGGATGTCTGTCCGCCGCCTCAGAGCAGACGGACAGGTTATGGAGCAGCGAGCCTGAAGGCTCGCCAGAAACACAGGGCTTGATAATTCGGCCCCAATATGTGTTATATATGCACATATTAACAAATAAATATATATGTATATGATTATACTACACACATATATATATACTGTATATATATATATATATATATATATATATATATATGTTATATGCACATATTAACAAATAAATATATATGTATATGATTATACTACACACATATATATATATATATATACTGTGTATATATATATATATATATATATATGTTATATGCACATATTAACAAATAAATATATATGTATATGATTATACTACACACATATATATATATATATATATATATATATACTATATATGTATATGATTATACTACACACATATATATATACCGTATATATATATATTTATATATATATACAGTATATATATTTGTGTGTGTTATGTTAGAAATCTTTTGCAAACATATTTACATGTCCCTAAATTCCTTTGTTTGATCTAAACAATGTTGTCTTTCATATCTCTGTGTTTATTTATACCACTATGTGTATATAGTGTAAATGTATTATTATTCTGAGTAGGAATACTTGTGAATATAACATGTAATCAGGGTATGATATGTATTTATTTGCAATCAATGGATATACTGGGCCAGTATTCTCTCTGCACCTGTTTAACCCCTCCTGATTGCAGTCTAGTTTTAAACACTACCCCTACACAGGTGTTATAAAATGGGCTTGCATATAAGATGACATTTCTTACTGAAAAATAAATTCATGAGAAGGAAGAAAAACACTGAAAATAGCATGACAGTAAAGAGGTGATTTTAATTTCTGCTGTTTCTGAATCATGACAGTTTAATGTTAGATAAACTTTAAGATTATATTGAATCAAACATCATTCGAATTTTAAAATTATTGTCTAAAATATTACACTGTGGCCTAGATTTAGAGTTCGGCGGTAGCCGTGAAAACCAGCGTTAGAGGCTCCTAACGCTGGTTTTGGCCGCCCGCTGGTATTTGGAGTCAGTCATTAAAGGGTCTAACGCTCACTTTTCAGCCGCGACTTTTCCATACCGCAGATCCCCTTACGTCAATTGCGTATCCTATCTTTTCAATGGGATCTTTCTAACGCCGGTATTTAGAGTCGTTTCTGAAGTGAGCGTTAGAGCTCTAACGACAAAACTCCAGCCGCCGGAAAATAGCAGGAGTTAAGAGCTTTCTGGGCTAACGCCGGTTCATAAAGCTCTTAACTACTGTACTCTAAAGTACACTAACACCCATAAACTACATATGTACCCCTAAACCGAGGTGCCCCCACATCGCCGCCACTCAATTTAAATTTTTTAACCCCTAATCTGCCGACCGCCACCTACGTTATACTTATGTACCCCTAATCTGCTGCCCCTAACCCCGCCGACCCCTGTATTACATTTATTAACCCCTAACCTGCCCCCCACAACGTCGCCGCCAGCTACTTACAATAATTAACCCCTAATCTTCCGACCGCAAAGCGCCGCCACCTACGTTATCCTTATGTACCCCTAATCTGCTGCCCCTAACACCGCCGACCCCTATATTATATTTATTAACCCCTAATCTGCCCCCCACAACGTCGCCGACACCTGCCTACACTTATTAACCCCTAATCTGCCGAGCGGACCTGAGCGCTACTATAATAAAGTTATTAACCCCTAATCCGCCTCACTAACCCTATCATAAATAGTATTAACCCCTAATCTGCCCTCCCTAACATCGCCGACACCTACCTTCAATTATTAACCCCTAATCTGACGACCGGAGCTCATCGCTACTATAATAAATGGATTAACCCCTAAAGCTAAGTCTAACCCTAACACTAACACCCCCCTAACTTAAATATAATTTACATCTAACGAAATTAATTAACTCTTATTAAATAACTTATTCCTATTTAAAGCTAAATACTTACCTGTAAAATAAATCCTAATATAGCTACAATATAAATTATAATTATATTATAGCTATTTTAGGATTAATATTTATTTTACAGGTAACTTTGTATTTATTTTAACCAGGTACAATAGCTATTTAATAGTTACCTAGTTAAAATAATAACAAATTTACCTGTAAAATAAATCCTAACCTAAGATATAATTAAACCTAACACTACCCTATCAATAAATTAATTAAATAAACTACCTACAATTACCTACAATTAACCTAACACTACACTATCAATAAATTAATTAAACACAATTCCTACAAATAAATACAATTAAATAAACTAGCTAAAGTACAAAAAATAAAAAAGAACTAAGTTACAAAAAATAAAAAAATATTTACAAACATCAGAAAATTATTACAACAATTTTAAACTAATTACACCTACTCTAAGCCCCCTAATAAAATAACAAAGACCCCCAAAATAAAAAATTCCCTACCCTATTCTAAATTAAAAAAGTTAAAAGCTCTTTTACCTTACCAGCCCTGAACAGGGCCCTTTGCGGGGCATGCCCCAAGAATTTCAGCTCTTTTGCCTGTAAAAAAAACACATACAATACCCCCCCCCCCAACATTACAACCCACCACCCACATACCCCTAATCTAACCCAAACCCCCCTTAAATAAACCTAACACTAAGCCCCTGAAGATCTTCCTACCTTGTCTTCACCATCCAGGTATCACCGATCCGTCCTGGCTCCAACATCTTCATCCAACCCAAGCGGGGGTTGGCGATCCATCATCCGGTGGCTGAAGAGGTCCAGAAGAGGCTCCAAAGTCTTCCTCCTATCCGGCAAGAAGAGGACATCCGGACCGGCAAACATCTTCTCCAAGCGGCATCTTCGATCTTCTTGCATCCGGTGCGGAGCGGGTCCATCTTGAAGCAGGCGACGCGGATCCATCCTCTTCTTCCGTTGTCTCCCGACGAATGACGGTTCCTTTAAGGGACGTCATCCAAGATGGCGTCCCTCGAATTCCGATTGGCTGATAGGATTCTATCAGCCAATCGGAATTAAGGTAGGAATATTCTGATTGGCTGATGGAATCAGCCAATCAGAATCAAGTTCAATCCTATTGGCTGATCCAATCAGCCAATCAGATTGAGCTCGCATTCTTTTGGATGATCGGAACAAATAATCCTAAAATAGCTATAATATAATTATAATTTATATTGTAGCTATATTAGGATTTATTTTACAGGTAAGTATTTAGCTTTAAATAGGAATAAGTTATTTAATAAGAGTTAATTAATTTCGTTAGATGTAAATTATATTTAAGTTAGGGGGGTGTTAGTGTTAGGGTTAGACTTAGCTTTAGGGGTTAATCCATTTATTATAGTAGCGATGAGCTCCGGTCGTCAGATTAGGGGTTAATAATTGAAGTTAGGTGTCAGCGATGTTAGGGAGGGCAGATTAGGGGTTAATACTATTTATGATAGGGTTAGTGAGGCGGGTTAGGGGTTAATAACTTTATTATAGTAGCGGTGCGGTCCGCTCGGCAGATTAGGGGTTAATAAGTGTAGGCAGGTGTCGGCGACGTTGTGGGGGGCAGATTAGGGGTTAATAAATATAATATAGGGGTCGGCGATGTTAGGGCAGCAGATTAGGGGTACATAGGGATAACGTAGGTTGCGGCGGTTTACGGAGCGGCAGATTAGGGGTTAAAAAAAATATGCAGGGGTCAGCGATAGCGGGAGCGGCAGATTAGGGGTTAATAAGTGTAAGGTTAGGGGTGTTTAGACTCGGGGTACATGTTAGAGTTTTAGGTGCAGACGTAGGAAGTGTTTCCCCATAGGAAACAATGGGGCTGCGTTAGGAGCTGAACGCTGCTTTTTTGCAGGTGTTAGGTTTTTTTTCAGCTCAAACAGCCCCATTGTTTCCTATGGGGATATCGTGCACGAGCCCGTTTTTGAGGCTGGCCGCGTCCGTAAGCAACTCTGGTATCGAGAGTTGCATTTGCGGTAAAAATGCTCTACGCTCCTTTTTTGGAGCCTAACGCAGCATTTGTTTGAACTCTCGATACCAGAGTTAAATTTATGGTGCGGCCAGAAAAAAGCCCGCGGAGCGTTAACAGCCCTTCTACCGCCAAACTCCAAATCTAGGCCTGTGTGTCCTAATGTCATCATCAATGTTTAACTTTAATACTAATTTCACATATACATACTTTCAAAGTATAATACACAATGTAACAAATGGCACTTACAAGTTCTGATGAGTGATCAATGACACAAGTATCGAGCAATTTGATTAGTTATAGTATAAAATGTATATTTAAATCAGATTGGCTGATGTCATAAATCATGTGATTATGCATTTTCCCAATCAAAAGTGGTGGAAAATTTCACTAGTTTTGTGGGTTGTTTAGGAGTATTGCATCAAATTTGGTGTGAAGTAGAGAGTGGGACTTGTATTACATGCTTTAAACATGGTACAAATAGATTTATCAAAAAAAAAAAAAAAAAAAGGAAGTTAGCTATATTATGTTATGTATTTATTTAATTTCTATCTCTATATCTAGTGCACCAAGTTTGGAGCAATACTTTGCACTAAATTTGGAGCAATACTTCACACCAAATTTGGAGCAATAATATTGTCCCCTTGCTTTGTAATGAGAGACAAAGATGTAACATAATCAATAAGTAGTAATGTATTTATTTCATTTTTATCCCTATATCTACTAATGCACCAAATTTGGAGTAATACTTTGCTCAAAATTTGGAGCAATAATATTGTTTAATTTACAAAGAGTAAACAATTTTAATAAAGTTTCTAATTTACTTTTATTATCTAATATGCTTCATTGTCTTGCAGCATCGAACATAACCTTTCTGTGTTTTCAGACTCCCATTGATTTCTAGGGCATTCGCGGCCTGAAGAGTGGCGGTTTGAATGATAGGTACACTGCGTCTGAATTGACACTAGCGTACCTGTTGAATGTTTGATAAATTGGGAAGAGGGTCAAATAGAACCCCCACCTCACAAAACTATAAAGTATCCCATTCACTATATGGCAAAACAAAAACTATGTCCAAATTCCTATTCCTTATGTTACTTGCCCTTGCAAATGATGTAGAGTCTAACCCTGGTTCCACAAGAAATTCCATTCCTAGCCTTCCAACTGAAAAAGGAATCTCCTTTGTGCACTGTAATATCCACAGCTTACTACCAAAAATCGATGCACTACAAGCTTGGTGTTTACAATACAAGCCCAAAGTCATTGTGAGCTCTGAATCGTGGCTAACCGCAAAAATACCTGACTCTGCCATTGCAATACATGGGTATTCATGCCATAGACATGATAGAGCAAAGAGAGGAGGTGGCATTGTAATCTATGTTGACAACTCCACAAAGTACACCGCCTTACAAAAATCTAGCTCTCCTGACACCTTTGATTTCCTTTCTGGCACAATTGAGATCCCGTGCAGTAAATCAATCATTGTTGCAGGAATCTTCCGCCCACCTAGCTCCCCTGTGCATTCCCTTTCAGACATAGCCCATCTCCTTAGTGAAACCATAGCTCAAAACCCAAAAAGTGAAGTTTTGGCTTTTGGAGATTTTAATATTGATTGGCTGAATACAAAAAATAATAGTTGTTGCTCTGTGTTTAAGTCTTTGCAGCTAACGCAATTAATCTCCTCCCCAACTCGCATAAACATCAAAAGCCATAATCACACCCTGCTTGATTGGATTCTCTCCACCTCTCCCGACCGAATCCAGGAGGCAGGTGTTCTCCCTAACAATTTCAGTGACCACTACTAAGTGTACTGGGTGCACAAAATAAAGGCAACTAAAACCTCTCCCAAGGTTAAAATCACCAGGTCCTTCAAAAAATTTCATCTTCAATCTTTTCTAAATTACATCAAGAATCTCCCCTGGCACAGATTAAACCTAATCCCAGATCTTGACTCTGCAGTTGAATTCTTTCAGTCCGAACTCCTACAAGTTTGGAATTTACATGCCCCGCTGCGTAAGGTGAGAGTAAAAGGAGCACACTTGAATTGGATCACAGCTGACCTCATTCAAATGTACCAGTTTTGAGATTCATTGTGGTCAAAGTTCAAGCATACTGGCTCTATGAACGATCACTGTGTATATAGACAATGGCGAAATATATGCACTAAACAAACAAAATTGGCCAAGGTCCAATATTTCTGTGAAATTCTGAACAATAACATATCAAACCCTAGAAAGTTTTGGAAACTCATAGATAACTTACAAACTCCACCAATCCACTCCCAACCCTCCACTGTCAATGTGGACAACCAAACCCTGCAACTCTCCTTAGAAGTAGCAAATGCCTTTAACAATTATTTTGTTGTATGCTCCACCACCCTGATTGACAAACTAATAAATGGCACGCATCCTGAAGCTACAAATGTGGATCAGGCCCCACTAAATCAGCAAAGACCCAATATAGAGAAGTTCAATTTTAGACCTGTACCCATCAATGTCATTAAGAAACACCTTAATAACCTAAAAATGAAAAACCAGTCTGGACCTGATCAAATCCCAGCAATGCTGTTGAAGCTTAGTGCGCCAGCAATTGTTAAACCTGTCACAACCCTAATTAACGAATCCTTGGTGTCTGGATACATACCCAAACTTTGGAAGACTGCAAGAGTAGTGCCTATCCATAAAAGTGGGGAGATAACCTTGGTTTCTAACTATCGCCCAATATCATTGCTCCCAGTATTGTCAAAAATCTTAGAAAAATGCGTCCATACGCAATTATGTGAATATTACCAACAATCTAACTATCTGACCCCTGATCAATCAGGTTTTCGTACAAATCACTCCACTACAACTGCCCTCCTAAAAGTTTGCAACGACATCCAAACTGGAATGGAACAAGGAGACCTAACTGGAGCTATTTTCCTTGATTTTGCAAAGGCCTTTGACACAGTAGACTACGACATACTACTGCTCAAACTAAAAAACTCAGGTATTGGTGATCATCCACTAACCTGGTTTCGATCATATGTATCGGATCGATCACAATATGTCTCCATTTCTGACAGCGACTCCCTCCCTCTCCCAGTCACGTGTGGTGTTCCCCAAGGTTCCATTCTCGGCCCCTTGCTATTCACATTATTTATAAATGATCTGCCTAATGTCTGCAAATCCTCAACTGTACACATGTATGCAGATGACACGGTAATCTATGCAAGCAAAACCGATCTACCGCAACTTGAAGCAGTGCTCCAAGACCAGTTCACAGAGGTAGAAAAGTGGATCTCAAAAAACAAACTCTTCCTAAACACTGACAAAACTGTCACAATGATCTTTGGAACGGGACCTAAACTACACAAACTACAAAATTCCCATCTACGCATCAAAACAAAATCAAATGGCACACTGACCGCAGTCCACTCTTTCAAATACTTTGGTATGTTGTTAGACCCCAATCTATCTTTTGGCCTCCATATAGATAAACTGGCATCTAAACTTTATCCAAAAATAGAATCAAATCCTGCCTCAGCCCTACAGTAAAGGAAAAGATTGTACAGCAAATGCTGATGCCAATCATGGATTATGGGGACGTAGTATATGCACCTGCATCGCAAACTCACCATAATAAACGTAATACATTGTATAACTCGTTCTGCCGCTTTGTGCTACAATGTAACTATAGGACCCACCATTGTGGCATGCTAAAAGAACTAAACTGGCTATCGCTGGAATCCAGACACACCCTCCATCTTTCCTGCCTTGTCTTTAAGAGCCTTTCTGGGAAGCTCCCACCCTACCTGAGCCGAATGCTCTCCCCGGCTATTCCCACCTCCTATAACCTCTGATCCAGTACCGGCACATTATTTAGCGTGCCTCAATACAAAAAGAATTCAGCTCGATCCTCCTTTTCCTACAGAGCACCACAATTATGGAACGACCTCCCGCACACTTTCAAACCTTCCCCAAGCCTAATATCCTTTAAGAGATCCCTCTCTACATATCTCAAAACAGAATGCACCTGTCATTGTTAGTTATATATTTCCTACCTGTTCTATGTTACATTTTTGTGCATATATTGTGTATTATTATTGTTTTTGTATTTTATTGTATCCATTGGCCTCTAGTTATCAATGTCTGTCGGACCTGATCCGACAGTGCAGATCAGGTCCGACAGACATCGCTGAATACGGCGAGCAATACGCTCGCCGTATTCATCATTGCACCAGCAGCTCACAAGAGCTGCTGGTGCAACGCCGCCCCCTGCAGACTCGCGGCCAATAGGCCGCCAGCAGGGAGGTGTCAATCAACCCGATCGTACTCGATCGGGTTGCTTTCCGGCGATGTCTGTCCGCCTGCTCAGAGCAGGCGGACAGGTTATGGAGCAGCGGTCTTTGTGACCGCTGCTTCATAACTGCTGTTTCTGGCGAACCTGCAGGCTCTCCAGAAACACGGGGCATCAAGCTCCGTTCGGAGCTTGATACATATGCCCCATAGTATCAATGCAATGTTTTGTGTACCCAGGACATACTTGAAAACAAGAGAAATCTCATTGTATCTTTCCTGGTAAAATATTTTATAAAATAAATAAAAATCTAATGTGAATTCGAAACATCTGGAATGACGTAAGCATCGATCTGCGTCGAATTGATATTGCGGGAGCGTATATTACGTCACAAATTTTATTATTATTATTATTATTCTTTATTTATAAAGCGCCGACAGATTCTGCAGCGCTGCCCATGGGTACAAGGATAACAGTACAGCGGAGAAACAATACGATAAGGCACAACATTTTACAGACAAATACAGGGGGAATTGAGGGCCTTATTACCGTGGGAACTTACAATCTAGACGGGTAGGAGGATTGGAAACAGGAGGTGGGGACTGCAGAGGTGAGAATGATATTAGTGAGGAGATAGAGGGCAACAGTTAGTTAAGTGAAGTTAGTTTGTTGATAAGTTGGGTGATAAGCTTCCCTGAACAGAAAGGTCTTTAGGGAACGTTTAAAGGAGGAGAGGTTAGGGGCAAGTCTGACATCTCGAGGAAGTGCATTCCAGAGGGTTGGTGCCGCACGTGAGAAGTCCTGTAGTCTAGAATGAGAGGAGGTGATGGTAGAGGACGCAAGAAGCAGGTCGTTGTTGGATCTTAGGGGAGTATATTTGTTGATGAGTGAGGACAGGTAGGGTGGGGCAGCATTGGTGAGGGCTTTGTAGGTCAGGGTGAAAATTTTGAATTTAACTCTGTTGTAAATGGGGAGCCGGTGAAGGGACTCACATAGAGGTGCAGCAGAAACAGAGCATCGAGAGAGGTGGATTAGCCTGGCAGATGCATTTAGGATGGATCTTGATGCTTTGTTAACTATGGCGGATCAATCTTGCGTTGAATTTGACGCAGGATTCCAACGTCTTATCAGTTGAAGCTTTGATAAATCTACCAATTAATATTAAGGTAGTACTTAGTCCTCTGAATAGGAAATACTTAGTCCACGACCCAGATTCCTTCAGTAATGGCAAAAAATGGCCGTATATTGAAATAGGACCATTTCACATAGGTCTAGTACAGCATACGATTAGGCAGTTCGTATCCAAATATGGGAGGAGCTGTCATATCTTGTGCTGTACTAGACCTATGTGAAGCAGTCCTATTTCAATATACGGCAAATTTTTGCCGTTACTGAAGGAATCTGGGTCCTGGACCAAGTATTTCCTATTCAGAGGACTAAGCACTCCACTAATATTAAGGATCATTATATCAATCTAAAGAGATTGAACAGAATCCACATTGCACTGTTATACGTTGCACTGTCTGATAGAGCAAACTACTCTTTTAAGTAGCTATAAAAATAGCAACTGTTTCAAGCAGCAACATTTTAGATATTTTGTTTCAATTGTTTTTAAAATTCATCTTGTTTTAATAAATTGTTTTAATTGTTGATACAGCAGTTTTGTGTAGATACATTTTATATTGCATCCTATTAACCATTGATTGCCAGACATTTATTGTATAGCTGACTTTTTAGGCGCCCCCTTTCTTCTCTTTGCATCTGCAGAGTGACTGTTTTACATTTTCCGGTGTCTAGTAGCAGACATGATCACTGCATACAAGCCAGCAACAGATTTTCTTGTATCACAACTGTGAATTTTCTTATACTCTGCTGCCATCTAGTGGCTCTTCTGTGAAGTAACTAAGTTTAAAGGACAAGTCAACCCAAAAATTATTATAGCTTCTTTATATTATGTAAGTAATGAGTTTTACAGCAAACTGTAGCCCAATTTGGTTAAAAAAATACTTTGCAAGTAAAAACACTTACTTCTCCTACTCTGGCTGTTTTATAATAATTTTTGGGTTGACTTGCCCTTTAAAGGGGCAGTAAAGTCAAAATTAAACTGTCATGATTCAGATAGGGCATGTGATTTTAAACAACTTTTCAATTTACTTTTATCATCAATTTTGCTTTGTTCTCTTGGTATACTTAGTTGAAAGCTAAACCTAGGTAGGGTCATATGCTAATTTCTTAGCAATTGAAGGCAGCCTCTTATCTGAATGCATTTTGATTTGTTTTCTTCAAAACTAGAGGGTGTTAGTTCATGTGTGCCATATAGATAACATTGTGCTCATGCCCGTGGAGTTACCTAGGAGTCAGCACTGATTGGCTAAAAAAAAGGTATGTTGGTTATGCAGAACTGGGGAATAGGTAATAAAGGGATAATCTATCTATTTAATAACCCCTTGAGGGCTAGCGACGGCTCAGAGCCATCACTAGTACTCACCTACCTTGAGAGCAATCTGGAGGCTCATATCAACTCCCACCCTGGCGATCAGGGCTGTATAGTAACAGGCATCGCTGGGGCTTCCTGTTACGTGCGGTGATGTCACGCGCAATGACGTCACCGCGCAACTTTATTTAAAAATTACAATAGACAAGATAGGGAAAGGGGGCATGTTGCTTAGAAGCCTGTATCTCAGGCATCTAAGCAGCTACAGACCCCCAAGTCCCACTGTTGGAAAGGTAATCGCCTAACCTTTCCACCAGTAGGTCTTGGGGATCTGGGGGAGAAAAAAAAGTAAAAAAAAATGTTTTAAAAAAATTGTAAAAAATAAATAAATAAATAAATAAATAAATACAGCTTAGCACTACAATTCTGGTGTAGACTGTTCCTTTAAAGGGACAGTCTAGTCAAAACTAAACTTTCATGATTCAGATAGGGCATGCAATTTTAAACAACTTTCCAATTTACTTTTATCATCAAATTTGCTTTGTTCCCTTGGTGGTATTTTTGAAAAGCTAAACCTAGCTAGGCTCAAACTGATTTCTAAACCGTTGAAAACCGCCTCTTAGCTTAGAGCATTTTTAAAGTTTTTCACAGTTAGACAGTGTTTGTTCATGTGTGTCATATAGATAACATTGTGCTCACTCCCGTGAAGTTATTTAGGAGTCTTCACTGATTGACTACACTCCATGGCCTCTAGTTATCAAAGTCTGGCGGACCTGATCCGACAGTGCGGATCAGGTCTGCCAGACTTCGCTGAATACAGCGAGCAATACGCTCGCCGTATTCAGCATTGCACCAGCAGCTCACAAGAGCTGCTGGTGCAACGCCGCCCCCTGCTAACTCACAGTCAATCGGCATCCAGCAGGGGGGTGTCAATCAACCCGATCGTACTAGATCGGGTTGATTTCCGGCGATGACTGTCCGCCTGCTCAGAGCAGGCGGACAGGTTATGGAGCAGTGGTCTTTGTGACCGCTGCTTCATAACTGCTGTTTCTGGCGAGCCTGCAGGCTCGCCAGAAACACGGGGCATCAAGCTCCATACGGAGCTTGATAAATATGCCCCTATGTCTGTCAAAAGCACTTCGATAAGGAGGCTGTCTGCAGAGGCTTAGATACAAGGTAATCACAGAGGTAAAAAGTGTATTAATAAAACAGCGTTGGTTATGCAAAACTGGGGAATGGGTAATAAAGGGATTATCTATCTTTTTAAAAAAGAAACATTTTGGTGTAGACTGTCCCTTTAAGTACAAACAGTTTGCTATTTCAAGTCTGTCTCACACTACTACCAGCTTAATGCTTTCTCACCAGTGTCATCAAGTGACTGTGCTACCAGTATTGAGAACATCTGGCCCCATGGGGGACGCAGGCCTCACTAACTTGCTCCCATTTCTCTGCTGCTTCCTTTTTTCTCTTTACCACAGCTCTATGCGAGGAATAGTGAAGGAGGCGGTTTGTGCGCTTTTTTACTATACATTGACAAGCCCATGTGAATACTTTTCTCTATGAACTTAGTGGAATTCACCACCTTAACACTTAATACACCACTTGAGATGAACCCATGCAATCTGCATTTGGATGTAGAAAGGACTCACAGAAAAGTGCCGGAGATACCTCTAGCCAGACCTAATCAGAGGCCCCAATAGGTCTTTTTCAAATTATCAAGAAAAAATTGCTGTGCCGCGGGAATACAGAGCCATAAGAGAGCTAAACTATGAAGGCCACAAGCTGCTTCCTTTTGAGGACTTCTCAGCCAAAATCGAGGAAGGAATTTGCACCATTCTGTACAAAGTTACACAACCAGGGCAGACAAGTTTCACTCCTTTACCTCACTAAGTTGACTTGTGACACCTGTGGGGCCCAAAGTTTTTCTTAATACCCAAACTCTGCAAGATTATGTGAACTCCGAAATCCAAGATGGCCAGGGTTAATTGAAAACCCTCGGGTGATTATATTAGCCTCCATGTCCAGAACTGCCTTGACCAGGGATTGCCGTGTAATCTTAACCCTGACCTCACTTACACCATGAAGCACTTTCATTTATGGTTATTGTTTTTGTTGATATAGCTATCCATTGAATTTTACTCTTGGGTATTACAGAATGTTGTTCATTCTATGCATTGAGGGGAGAACAAGAATATTACTGATATATTTGACTCAGCTGTTCTTATATACTTCTGTCTTTTTTAATTACAGACCAAGAGAGGAACTTGCAGTGGCCACCAAACACAGCAGTTGACATGGCCGGACTGGGGATAAAAAAGAGGCCCTGGAAAAATGTGAAGACAAGCCCTATTTTTCGTTGAGTCAGTAGAAGGCACATGCCCAATTTTTCACAAGGAGACTTGCTTACTCGGATACTCCTTCCCCAATATTTATTATCAGAATTAAATATTACCTTGTATTAAATAAAAATGTCAGATTGATATTATATAGCAACCCTACAAACCAATTGCATTCATTAATCACTCCTTTAAAGTGTAACTTTCCAGCCCCAGCTGCTGCAGCCCACCAGGAAATCTCCTGGTATCCTGGCAGGCCAATTCGGCCCTGGCAGTTGACCTCATATGTGACAGATCTCTGCTTTCAGACACTTTAACCTGTAAATTGAGGCTCTCACATACTCTGTTAGTGTTTATTTCACACCATACTAACATATGGTGAATGTTGGAAGCACATCCCTGTACTACTGGCAAGCTGTCTTGTCATTAACACACGTGATATAATAGACCATTTATACTTTTTACCGCATGACCCACTACATTAAAATGATATCTTGGAATGTGGCATTACCTCCCAGGCCAAGTGAAGTATCATTCTGCAACACCGTAAACGTCTGCACACTGATATCGCCCTATTGCAGGAAACTCACCATACAGCCGCCAAACATGAGAAATTTAGAACTAGATGGTTTTGGTCATATATGTGTAATGTAGGGTTGCCATTAAAAAAGGTCTACTGGCCCAAGTAACAGCTTCCAAAATTGACTTGGTAGGTAGATACATTGTAGCCACATTACAATTGTACAATATTTACAGAGCAACATCACTTTAAAGTAGATGGTGCAGCTGTCGGCTGGAGTCTCTGCACCAAATTCCTCCGTACAAAATGTCCAACACACAGCGTCCACAGCACCTTAGAAACGGTGTCCTTTTATTAAATTAATAGCACATTAAAGCATAGGAAACATAACGAGTGTTTGTACAATCAATCTCATTACTAACACTTAAGTGCCATTTAGTGGTCATAATTTATCTTCAACAGCTAAATTATTACTTATTATTATTATTATTCTTTATTTATAAAGCGCCAACAGATTCCGCAGCGCTGTCCATGGGTAACAAAGATAAAAGGACAGTACAATATGAGACACCAGACAAAATTTAACAAACAAATACAGGGGGAATTGGGAGCCCTGTTCCCGTGGGAACTTACAATCTAAATGGGTAGGAGGGTGAGGCTACTGATACTTTACAATTTGCTACATGTTACCAACAAAATGATAAAAATGATAGTTAATAGGAATGCTGAAAAATCAAAACCCCTATTCAGCCCCTTTGGCGCCATAGAATCAAGCTCATATATCTAAAACATTTCTCTCATTTAATCATTTTTCATGGTTACCTCCACTTCTGAGGGGTTGTATTGTTTGGCCAACAAAACGCCACTGTAATTGACTAATTTAGTGACCCTTTTCAAGAAAATGATAAGAGACTGGTGCTTGTGTGTCTTTACATCTTATATTCGACTTATGTTGGGTTAGTCTATCGCAACTTTTCTGGTGGTCTCACAAATGTAAATAAGGGAACACAGGCATTTCATCAAATAAATGACATGATGATTCACAGGTATTACAATCTTTAATCCTATATTTATGCCCGCTTCTAGGGTGTGTGAATTCGTCACCACTAATAATTGAGACAACTCATGCATTGCATGCAGGGATAGCATGATTGATTATTTTCTTTGGTCCTTATATGCTATTTATTTAGACAGTCTATTCAAAATTACACATTCATGATTCAGATAGGGCATGCCGTTTTAAACAGCTTTCCACTTGACTTTTATCATCAAATTTGCTTTGCTCTCTTAGTATTCTTTGTTGAAAGCTAAACCTAGGTAGGCTCACATACTAATTTCTAAGCTCTTGAAGGCCGCCTCTTATCTCAGTGCATTTTGATAGTTTTTCGGGCTAGTTCATGTGTGCCAGATAGATAACATTGTGCTCACTCCAGTGGAGTTATTTATGAGTCAGCACTGATTGGCTGAAATGCAAGTCTGCCAGAGAACTGAAATAAGGGAGCAGTCTGCAGAGGCTTAGATACAAGGTAATCACAGAGGTAAAAAGTGTATTATTATAACTGTGTTGGTTATGCAAAACTGGGGAATGTGTAATAAAGGGATTATCTATCTTTATGAACAATAAAAATTCTGGAGTAGACTCTCAATTTTTAACTCTTCCATATCTGTATATCCTCATTACAATCCCTCACGACATGCCAGTGTCTTCTTAATATTCTTGTAATCTTATCGCTGTAAGAATTATACTGCAATATAAAAACTAACCTACATGTTTTATTTTCTTTAATATGAGCCTGATCTCAATTTTTCAAATGTTTTTGTATTAGCTGTCTTTGAATAACATTTTCTCCCATTTCAGACAGCAAAATATTTCTCATTAACTATCTTTTTAACCCTTTAACCCTTAGTAGTTGACCAACTTTTTAGGATGGGAACTGTTATATGACAATATTGTATTTCTATCTGTCTACTTGGTATATAAATCAAAATGCAATTCATTGCCATTTTTATATATACCTTTGTATCCAAAAAGACCACTGTTTCTTCACTATATGTCTGTCAGGATTCCCTTTAGCGTTCACTTGCTTACCAGTTCATTGAGCTGCTGTCCCTTTAATTTCAGACCTACCCACTTCCTGTTTCCTATAAAGGTCTATCAGTCTCTTAGCAAATTGCTTGGTATTGAAGTACACCTTAATTCCACGCTCCTCAAATTACCTATAGTTATCACTTATGTGAGTTACAGCTCAAACCAACCTGACCTTTTAATTCATTAAAGCCGCTTAGCCGCAACTCGGCAATTCCAGCACCTACGATATCAACTCCAACTCCGGCCGGATCTACTAGATCAATCCGCGGTGACGTCACAATCCAGGCTAATGCCATTCTGCTCATCGTTACCGGACCTCGTAACTGGGTATTAGGAGTTATACCTAAATCTGATACCTAACCATCTGGCTTATTTTGAAGGTAACCTACTTTAAGTCTACGAACTATACGTAATATCTGCAACTATCCATACTCAAGTATTACACTCAATACCACTGCTTAATTGTTTGTAAAACACTATAGTGTATTTTCTTCTCAGCTTATCCGAAAAGGGATACTATGTTAATTTTCAGTTTCACAAGTGTTTCTCAGTTGATACTTAGTAATTGTACCTCAGCTTAATTAACATTCTCCTCAACTTCTGTCATTTAACCACGCTGGTTTCAGTACAGTAGCTTAGCTGTATTTCTGTGAATTCTCTCAGGTGACAGTTATAAGCATTTTTCCTTCTCATTCCTGAAACTTATAACAACTGCTTAGGAATATAACTGGGACCCACTTTACCTATTAGGTAAATTATGTGCTTCCCAAATGATCCTAAGCCACATATAAATATAAAATTACATCTCAGCAGCTGTGGTCTAATTTGAAGTTTTTCTTATTCTCTAGAACAACTTGATATTTTTATAAGGTCGTGACAGAATACCAAGCCCTTTAATATGGATCCAGCTGAGATGACCGCAGAAATACAGTCTTTAAACCAGAAAGTTGATTTACTGGCTGATGGCCTTAATACATTAAAAGCAGAAAATGTAGCACTTAAAGCATATATAAAGGATTACCTAGAGACAAAAATACATTCCCCTGAACCACAAGTTAGTCTCCCTGAAAAATTCTATGGTGACAGGGCACACTACAGAGACTTTAAAAATGCATGTCTCCTGCTATTCACGTTAAAACCCCAGTCCTATCCCAATGATAGAACCAGAGTTCTAACTATTATTTCTTTCCTTAGAGGGGAGCCACGCAGTTGGGCAAACAGTTTCTTTGAGACCAATGAAAATATACTCAATTCATTGGATCAATTTCTATTGGCCATGGGTCAATTATATGAAGACCCTTTCAAACAGCAGACTGCAGAGACAGCACTTAGGGCTCTGAAACAAAGGAAAAGGGTAGTTGAGGATTACATTTCAGATTTCAAGAGGTGGGCAAAAGATTCCGAATGGAATAATTTATCTTTAAGGAATCAGTTCCGCCTGGGTCTATCTGATCCTGTAAAAGATGAACTCTCCCGCACTGACATTCCTGCCACATTAGAAGAGTTAATGAAGCTCAGTATTACTATAGATAGAAGATTAAGGGAAAGACAACATGAAAGAACATATCCAGAGACATACTCTAAAAAGGGTTCTGGTAGTACGTCTGCCACATCTTCTCACAAAACTAACGCTGAACCAATGGAAATTGGCTTCCTGAAAGGCCCGTTAAGTCCCCAAGAAAAGATTAGGCGCAGAGAAAATAATCTGTGTCTCTACTGCGCATCAGATGAACACTCAGTTAAAGAATGTCCTGCACTACAGAGATCTAACAAGGGTGAGTTCACAACTTTTAATATTTGCTGTAATACATCTGTCACAAGAACGATATACTGTAAGCTTTCACTCTCTTTTCAGTGGGATCAACACCGTCTCAACGTGCCCGCAATAATTGACTCTGGAGCGACAGCTTGTTACATTGATAAAGATTATACATTTATCAATAAAATTCCGCTTATTCGGAAAAAGTCTCCTGTTTTATTAAAGGGTATTGATGGAAGGCCCATCTCTTCAGGTCCAGTAGAGTTTCAAACAATACCAATTCTAGTATCTACCCCTGAACAACATAGAGAATATCTTACATTTGATGTAATTGCTTCACCTGCTTCTCCAGTCATACTAGGATTGAATTGGTTAGTTTTACACAACCCTGACATAAACTGGACAAACTTGACACTTAAATTTCCTTCCAAATATTGCAGTACAACATGTTTTCCTCTTAATATCATGCACTTCACCCCTGTACAAGATGAGATAATTTTACCTAAACAGTATAGGGATTTCGCAGATGTTTTCAGTAAAACCGAATCTGAAAACCTTCCACCCCACAGGAAGTATGACTGTCCTATTGAGCTAGTACCAGGGGCACAGATACCATACGGTCATATTTTTCCTTTATCTAAACCCGAGCTTTTACATCTAAAGACCTATCTAGAAGATAATTTAAGGAAGGGTTTCATTCGCCCCTCCACCTCTCCAGCAGGAGCGGGTATATTTTTCGTGAAAAACAAGGATGGCTCCTTAAGGCCTATTGTAGACTATAGACAACTTAACAAAGTTACAATAAAGAACCGGTACCCCTTACCACTTATCCCTGAACTGATCGAAAGACTAGAAGGGGCTAAATACTTCACCAAATTAGATCTCAGAGGGGCTTACAATTTAATACGTGTCAGAAGTGGTGACGAATGGCTCACGGCGTTCCGTACTAGGTATGGTCTATACGAATACACCGTGATGCCATTCGGTTTGTGTAACGCCCCTGCCACTTTCCAATATCTAATCAACGATCTTTTCAGAGATTTTCTAGATGTTTTCCTTGTCATTTATTTGGATGACATACTCATTTACTCAAAGACCTTTTCTGAACATATTTTACATGTAAGACAGGTACTCTCTAGGTTAAGAAGCAATTTCCTCTACGCCAAACCAGAGAAATGTATTTTCAACACACAGAGTATAACCTTTTTAGGTTATGTTATAACATCTAATGGAATTTACATGGAACAAACTAAAATTCAGGCAATTAAGGAGTGGCCTTCACCTAAATCAAAGAAAGAGGTACAAAGGTTTCTTGGCTTTGCTAACTTCTATCGGAAGTTCATAAAGAACTTCTCGAACATAACAAAGCCTCTAACTCATTTAACCAAATCAGGTACACCGTTTAAATGGAATTCTGAAGCCCAATCAGCTTTTGATATGTTAAAAATCCGGTTCACTACCGCACCGATTCTGAGATTTCCTAACCCTGAACTACCCTACACTTTGGAGGTCGATGCTTCAGATGTAGCTGTGGGTGCAGTTTTATCCCAACGTTCAGGCATAAACCAACCTCTTCATCCTGTAGCCTTTTTTTCTCGCTGTTTATCCAGCTCAGAACAAAATTATCCCATTGGAGACAAAGAGCTCCTTGCCATCAAGATGTCATTGGAACATTGGCGTCACCTCCTAGAGGGTACTTCATTTCCCACTATCATATATACGGACCATAGGAACCTCCAATACCTTAAATCAACAAGGACACTTTCCGCAAGACAAGTCCGCTGGAATCTTTTCTTTTCTAGGTTTAATTTTCAGATTGTATACCGACCAGCTGGGAAGAATCACAAGGCAGATGCCTTGTCTAGATTACCTACTCATACTCGATTCAATTTACCAAAGGATACTATCATCCCAGCGGAAAACTTTGTCTCCTTCGTCACTGACACCAACTCCAGTCTGATTCATGAACAATCTCTGGACTCCACTAAACCAATCTCCCAGCTCCAGAAGAAAACTGATGGATTATACTATTTCAAGAACAAGATTTATATACCTCCTACATTAAGACAACTAGTTCTTCAGTCTTCCCATGAATCTTTACTTGCTGGACATCCAGGAGTTAAAAAAACACAAGAACTTATCTCACGTTCATACTGGTGGCCGGGAATTTATCAAGACATTAAGAAATATGTCCTTACTTGTACAGAATGTACTATCTCCAAAAGAGCTAAACATGCTCCTTATGGACTTTTGATTCCGTTACCTACTCCTAGCAAACCTTGGCAAGAGATTGCTCTAGATTTTATCGTTGACCTTCCGAAATCCGACAATAACACTACCATCTTAGTTGTTGTCGATCTCTTCAGTAAAATGTCACACTTCATCCCTTACCATAAACTTCCTACTGCATCTGAAACCATTCAACTTCTTATCGCTCATGTTTTCAAACATCACGGTATTCCCAATACTATCCTTACTGACCGTGGAACTCAGTTCTCCAGCAAACTCTGGACTGAATTCTGTAAGGTTTTTTCAATTGATAAAAGGCTTAGTTCAGCATACCATCCTCAGACCAATGGCCAGACTGAAAGGTCAAATCAGTGGCTTGAGCAATTCCTTAGGATCTACTGCTCTTCGCAACCATTACAATGGTCAAAACATTTGCCTTACGCAGAGTTCTGCTTCAATAACACCACTCACTCCACAACCAAACAAACTCCATTCTATGTGAACTACGGTTACCATCCCAGATTTCAATTACTCTCTGACAATCAGAGTTTATCACCCACTATATCTGATCTTTCCGTTCTCATTACATCTAACTTTTCTACTATCAAAGCTGCTATAGAGGATGCAAAGAAGACCCAAAAGTACTATTAGGACAGGAAGAGAATTCCGTCTCCGATATACTCCGTTGGAGACTTAGTTTGGTTATCTACGAAAAACCTTAGACTCAACACCCCTTCTAGGAAATTCGCTCCTCTGTTCATCTGACCTTTTCCAGTGGCTCAAATTGTCAACTCTAATGCTGTTCGTCTTACACTACCCGATTCTATGAAGGTGCACCCCACCTTTCATGTTTCCCTATTAAAGCCTTATAAAGCTCTCAGGAATCCCTCTTCTGCTACTATTTCTCCGGAGGTTATTGTGGACCCTAACATCGAATACGAAGTACAATCTATCTTGGACTCCCGAATCCATAGAGGAATTCTTCAATATCTCATCCGTTGGAAGGATTATACTCCGGATGATGATTCGTGGGAGCCTGCTGTCAACATCTCTGCTCCTCGATTGGTTGCACTGTTCCATCGCAGGAATCCTGACCGTCCCAGTCCTTGAGCCCCGGAGTTGCTCCTTGAAGGGGGGATTCTGTCAGGATTCCCTTTAGCGTTCACTTGCTTACCAGTTCATTGAGCTGCTGTCCCTTTAATTTCAGACCTACCCACTTCCTGTTTCCTATAAAGGTCTATCAGTCTCTTAGCAAATTGCTTGGTATTGAAGTACACCTTAATTCCACGCTCCTCAAATTACCTATAGTTATCACTTATGTGAGTTACAGCTCAAACCAACCTGACCTTTTAATTCATTAAAGCCGCTTAGCCGCAACTCGGCAATTCCAGCACCTACGATATCAACTCCAACTCCGGCCGGATCTACTAGATCAATCCGCGGTGACGTCACACGCCAACGAAACGGACAATCCAGGCTAATGCCATTCTGCTCATCGTTACCGGACCTCGTAACTGGGTATTAGGAGTTATACCTAAATCTGATACCTAACCATCTGGCTTATTTTGAAGGTAACCTACTTTAAGTCTACGAACTATACGTAATATCTGCAACTATCCATACTCAAGTATTACACTCAATACCACTGCTTAATTGTTTGTAAAACACTATAGTGTATTTTCTTCTCAGCTTATCCGAAAAGGGATACTATGTTAATTTTCAGTTTCACAAGTGTTTCTCAGTTGATACTTAGTAATTGTACCTCAGCTTAATTAACATTCTCCTCAACTTATGTCATTTAACCACGCTGGTTTCAGTACAGTAGCTTAGCTGTATTTCTGTGAATTCTCTCAGGTGACAGTTATAAGCATTTTTCCTTCTCATTCCTGAAACTTATAACAACTGCTTAGGAATATAACTGGGACCCACTTTACCTATTAGGTAAATTATGTGCTTCCCAAATGATCCTAAGCCACATATAAATATAAAATTACATCTCAGCAGCTGTGGTCTAATTTGAAGTTTTTCTTATTCTCTAGAACAACTTGATATTTTTATAAGGTCGTGACAATGTCAATGAAAATTCCAATCATGGCACAGCCGTATTCAATTCTGCTACAAAAGCCAAAAGGGATCCCACGTCACCACACCACAGGCCAAATATATCATCAATGTAGCGTCACATTTTTTAAGTTTAGCATTCTCAAAAAAGAACTTTTCTTCTACATATTTCATATATAAATTGGTGTATAATGGGGCCACGTTAGACCCCATGGCCGTACCTTTAATTTGTCTATACCAGTTCTAATATAGAATCAGTGTTAATAAGACTTCTATTAAGTTAATTTGTGCACCAGAACAACCTCAATCCTTAACTAGCACTCTCTTAATAATTCCTATTCCTGTCTCATGTTTAATGGATGCATATAGACATCCAATGTATATAATAATAATTGTGGTGGGTAAATATAAACTCTTGACCTTCTCCAAAAAGTCTCCAGTGTCTTTAAAGTGATGGTAAATCCTAGGGTTTGTGAAATGCTAAGATTTACCAGTGAAACAAATATGTTTGTCTGAAGCGTTTGTCGCACCCACGGTAGAATGCTATTTTTCTCTGAGATGACGTTTCCACCTGTTAGTCAATAGCCGTGCTGACTAGCTAGGGCCATGCCGGATAGCTAACACACTATTGGCTAAGATCACCTCACAGCAAAATAGCGTTCTGCCATGGTTGGTCTGAGGCGCTCAGCGTAACGAATGGTTCAGACAAATAAAGGAACTTTCAGCATGAAGTATTTTATACTTCATGACTGAAAGTCCCCTTTATTTGTTCCTATAGTAAATCCTAGCGTTTCACAAATGCTACAATTTACCATCACTTTAATATATGATGTAAATTTTACCACTTCCAGTTGCAACAACTTTTCAAGAAAAATAGATATATTCATATATATTTAATCTACACCCCCGGGGGTGAAGAGGGGCTTTTGTGAATTTGTTGTACTGTATAATAAACAGGTGTTTTGGGGTATTCATTTTATAGAAAATCTTCTAATTTCAATCTATGATACCCTTCTTCACTGCTACAGCTAAACAAGATTTATTGTATATGTGGGAATATTATCCAATTTTCTACAGGCCTCCATATCATTTAATTAGGACTCTATTTCTTGTGTGTAATACGTCTATTAAGTAAGACTCTAGCGACAACTTTATCTGCTCCATTTAATATGATATCTTTTTCCTTTTTTAACTCTTTTGAAGCTTCAAATTCCAAGCTTTTAAATTAAATTGTTTACTTTTTGTGGGGTTTTTTGCTTTTCTTTCTTTTAGTTTTTGTACATCATAATTCACAAAATCTATAAATGTGTTAACACTGTTGTTTATTACATTTGGACAAACACTTTCTTGTGAAATGCTTGTGCAATGCCGCCCCCTGCACATTTGCAGCCAATCTCTCACTAGCAGGGGGTGTCAATTAACCCGATCGTATCCGATAGGGCTGATTGCTAATTGCTGTCCGCCGCCTCAGAGGTGGCAGATGAGTTAAGGAGCAGTGGTCTTATGACTGCTGCCTCTTAATTCCTGATTCCGGCATGCCTGAAGGCTCGTGCGGAATAAGCTGGTTGACAGCTTAATAAATCAGCCCCTAAGCATGATTAGGGGCATGATGCCCAAAACATTGCTATGTTTGCTATGCTTTTATGTTGTCAGAGTATATGAATATTATGATGAATATTACATATGTGTACATATATATATATATATATATATATATATATGTATATTTTATACACTGTATATGTTAGATGAGACCTCAGGATTAATTGAACATGAGTTTGTTGAACACAGCTTCTAATACACGTCTATCCGGATTGACGATCAGTAGAGCCTTTTTGAAGCATGACCCCTGTAGTGTAAAACACACAAACATTTCTTTTCTAAAGGAAATAGCTCAGTGACCCTATTAATTTGACTATATATGCAGATTTTTATAACTTCAGAACATTTGGTGAGGTGAGAAAAGAATGTGTTCAAGGACCCCTTTGGAATTTGACACGTGTGATACAACAGTTCTATCTCACTGAATCTCTATTTGAAGACGTACTGCAAAACCCCCTCTTGGGGGAAGGTGACACAAATAAAATTAAATACATTTTGCAAGGGGAACAATGCCAGTTTTCCATGTATGTTTGGAATGATTCATGATATATATATATTAAAATTAAGCACATTGTATTAGGTGGATGATTGCTGCAGGGGATATTTATATAGGAAATAAATTCAGATATACATAGAAATGATATATATGTTTTGAAAACACAAAAGATCTTACTTAGCCTCTGTGTGTTTAAGAACATGAATAGATGTTTATGGACCTGAAGAGAAGTGATCATTAACATTTATTTTTATTTCAGATCTACATAAACAGGATTTATGTATTCAGGAAGAAATACACAGAAATATTACATACTACATCTGGGTGAATGCAGTATATCAGGAGTTTTAAATACTACCAATCTGGAGATATAAAAATAAGCTGTTATTTGCAAAGAAATGCCAGAATACTGATACAATTATAATGCATTTTAAGCTAATAATTAACAGTGTTAAATTATTTTAATATAATGTTAGATATATGTGATGTCTCATATCAAAACGATCAGGAAATTAATCTGATGCCGCTTCACCTATAATTGATATTGGGAAAGACTGGTGCAAGACATTATGGCAGTTATTATACATTTTAAAGAAAGATGTTTTAATGTATAACTGTATTTCTTTGTCATGCTGCATTTATTTGTACTGTCTAATTATAATGCTGCCACCCGGTGTTGCCACGAGAGAACTACAGCCAGAAAGATTTTTGGCTGTTGGAAATGGGATATCCAGTTATCCAATAGAGGGACAAGGTTTCGAAGGGCCACCCATATTTCACACCAATGATTACAATAATAAGTTGTATAAAGAAGGAAGGAGAGACACTGGTCTGAAAAGTTTTTTGAACTGACTGAAACTGTTTTTGCGTGGGACACAGTCAAACTACAAAAACAAAGTGGGCCATATTTCTCCTATTCCATTGCAATTACACTTATTTTATATGAGGTGTGAAAAATCTTGAAGTTGGATATCATTTTGGGAAGTTGGATATCATTTTGGTAACGTATATATATATATAGATTATAAGAAAAGGACTGCTAATTACATGTGATATTTTAAAGTCACTGCAGTTTAAAGATACGGTTTTCTGGGTTTTGTAAGATAAGTCATATGCATAGCCTTTACAGTTAATAGATTTAAAGTGCAGATTATACTTTTAAACTGTATGCCATTGTTTCAGATAGCTCTTAGCCTGCCTATTTGTACGCAAACATTTAAAATAAACATTTATTATTACTGTATGTGGCAGAGTAGGATAAATTGCAGTTAAATAGCAGAATATATATATTATCCTATTGTTTTATAAACACTGTTTAGAATTGTATTGCTTGGATGTTAAAGGTTTTTAGTCCCATTGTGTTAAATAAATAAAAGGCTGAATTGTGAAGGTATATCTTTCTGGGTTTTGTAAGAAGGATAGCATATCTTAAGAGTTGGTTTTAACGCATATAAATTTTGTTTCATTTCCTTTTATTGCAAATATACTTCAATATGTTTATGGATATTAACTAAATAAAATAATTCAGATATTTATATTAATTGTATGGTCTAGTAGGTGCATGGTTGATAAGGGTTTCTATTTCTTTGTATTGTGTTTATAACCCTGCCATAAACTTATATATATTATTTGGATAGCACTACTAAGATTTTCATAAATATACTGACATAATAATTGGAGGCACTTTTCTGAGATTTAATAATATCCATCATAATTGATATAATATATTTGTAAGTAAATAGAAATTATTATAAAAGAGAAAAAAAAAAAAATTCATATTTCGATATTAATATTTTGAAGATATAATTTTTTTTTGAAAAGTTGAAATATTAATTTTCATATTTCGAGATTGACATTAATATCTTGAAATATTATTAAAGATTAATTTTGAAAAATTAATAAAAATATTAATTTTTCATATTTCAAAATTAATCAAAAATATTAATTTTTCATATTTTCAAAGTTAATCAAAAATATTAATTTTTCATATTTCGGAATATTAATTTTTCATATTTCAAAATTAATAATATATTTTTTTTTTTGAAATATAAAATTTTTCTCTCTTTTTATTGGCAAAAATTGTATTAGCATTTTAGTTAAATAAATACTAAACCAATACAATAATGTCTGTAGCCAGAAGTGACTCATTTAATTCTATACATAGCAATGAAATTGGTCCCATAACCATACCTATTACTAAAGGTCAGGTCCTTAAGAAAGATATCTTAAGTTACCTTAAAGGGAAGTTTAATATTGCGGGTGAATTAAATGATTTTATGGATATGCTTGAAACTAGGGCTAAAAATATTACCGTTAATAATAATATGTGGAATGAAGAGAATTAATTCTTCCAGGAATTATTAATGATTAATCAATGCGAAGCTCCCAAAAAGCGAGACGAACTAATACTAAAATCCTGGCCCCTTTTAATATGCATAATTGACGAAATGTCGTTTTGTGTCACAGACAAACGATTGCAAATACAGGAGCTAGAAAATAGTATTCGTTCCTCGCGCAGACGCGAAGAGGGTTTAAAAACAGCCAAAAATAAAATGGATGAATTTGCCCAAAACCTAGCCACCTTAGATAAGCACAATATGGACTTAATCGCGCAGATACAAGATTTAAATAAACAGCTTGCGCAAAGCCAGAGAGAATTAAGCGATTTAAAAAGGTCATATCGCCATAATGAAAACCCCTATATTAGCAGTGAGAATAATACAGATAATGCTAACTCCTTTAGCGAACGCGTCAGGGACGAGGTACGAAAATATATAGAACAACATAGACAAATGACCCCTAACGGGTCAGAAGTAGATTTCCCAAATAGACAATCCCCTCAGGATGTAAATCCAGAGGACAGCTGTAGCGCAGCTGATGCGGGGGAGGGAAACTCTAACAGAGAATCCCAAAATAAGTCTGATAAAGTCTATGATTCCCATAAAATAATCACCTTCGTACAACGCGCAGTACCTATATTCTCCAATAAGGGAACAACATCTGTAATTGATCATTTACAGGCTTTTGAAAATGCGTTAGCTATAATGAATGTTACAAGTGAGAAATTGAAAATTGAATTTCTGCCTTGGGTATTTGACAGTAAGCATCACAAATTCTTTGTTTCACTAAAGGATATGAATATTCATTCCTGGAATGGGGTAAAACAACAATGCAGAAAAGAATTCGGGCAATATCGCACTAAAACTGCCGCGAAAATAGCGGTATATGGTTTAAAGTGTCGTGCAAATCAGAGTCCAATCGAATTCCTTTCTGTATTGAAAAATGCGTACAGTATGGCTGAAGATAATCCCAGATTTGATGGCTCAGAATTTGTAAATTTATTTTTTGAAGCATTGCCTACACCCATCAAAATTAACTTAGCTAGAGATTTTGATGAGGACTGCTCATTGGAATGGCTGATCAAAGAGAGTACAAAATTATACTCTATTCAGCAGTCCAGTGAGCAGGGGGTTAAAAAGGAATCAAAACCCAAAATTGTAGCAGAAACTAGGGTGTCACCTAAACCCCTCAATTTGGAGTCTAACAAGAGAACTTATGCAGAGGTAGCCAGTCAAAACAGGCCATCTCCACAGAGGTTTAATTCTGCCCCTCCCCCTACACAGGTTGAGGCGCAGGGAGACTATAACCAAAGTGGGGGACATAATCAGGTGAATAATTACTCACAAAGAGAATACCCACCAAATAATTGGTATCCACGCAAGGGTAGATACAATAAACGGCGAAGATATTCTCAGGGTAACCAGACACCCCAGGTATATAATGCTCCCCAAAGTACTAATGCTGAACAAGCTGAACCCCAGGGGCAACCACGCCAGAATAGAAATAGCGGCCCTGATTCTGAGGGAACCCAATGGTCCAGGAATCAGTACAATGGGGCACCAAGAGATAGGCCCAGGGGTAGAGGCAACTTGTACAATCAGGTAGATATGCTGTTTACCCAGATAAATCAGTTGAGCGAACAAATCGCTAATATGAGTCAAAAATCTACGGCTCAGCAACCGAACAATACTTTTTTAGGAGTACAGCCAGTGGTCAGCAGTGGACCACAGGCACAGTCATAAATACTGCAGTATCACCTAAAGGGGAGGGTAGAGATATACAAACTGTAATAATAAATATCAATGATACTAATCATGTTATCTCCCCACAGACCGGAAACGGACAATTTGGCCGTGATGACAAGCAACCTCATCCGGGAAAAGTTAACAAATCTCTTCCCTTGCAGCTCTCTCCTAACCTTATCTCCACAGATGCAGTACAAAAGAATCCAACCAACCCTGTCATAGAGGAAACAGGTAGGTATGAAGGTTCCTCTGCATCGAATGACACAGCGAATTCAGGTAAAACGTGGCGAAGCCCACAGATGTACAAGAATGCAAATTTTATGTGTGAAATGATAGAAACTGCAGGAAGATATTATGTACTAGTTGAGCTGCAAGATTCAGTCTCCAACCCTATCAGGGGATTAATTGACACTGGGTCACAGGCAACTATCTTATCCCACAGGTACTACACACAGCTAAATGAGCTAACACCCCACAAACCTAAAATAAAAGAATTTGACGGTTCTCTAATAGGTGTTGGGGGTGACTCCCTAAAAGTTTACGGTACTGCCTGGTTAAAATTTAAATTGGGGAACAGGGTCATAAGACACCCCGTCATTATAGTGGATCTGCCAACTGATCGTTTAATTATTGGTAGTGATCTCCTGAAACGATTAAGCACCATAATTGATTGCATAAATAATGTAATTTGGTCGCAAGTTAAACGGCCTATCAATTATGAAAAATCTGGTATATCTCGCGCCCGACATAGCTGTCACGTGGTGGAAGAGAAACCAGATGCTGTGGAGATTCATTTCAGGAATAACTCTACACCTGAAATCACTATTCTACAAATAGATGATCAGACTCCTTTTAGTGGCTCTGATGGTAATACTTTTAAAATATCGCCTGGAAAGATAGCGAATATTTCCCTAGATGGCGATGTATTAACCATATCACTCCACAAGGGGGATCATAAAGTCCCTAAGGGGGGAGACCATGCTCAATACCTCACAGGGATTGAGAGAGTTAAAGAGGATCTATTTATCCCTATACAAGTGCATGACCTTGGTAAAACCAAGTATGCTAAAATAAACTTAAAACAGGAAGCTAGCTATATAAGCGAAGGTTTATTAGCGCAAATAGCTGAACCTAAAGTGATTAAATATCTTTCTCCCCAAGACCACTGTGTCAACGGCCTGGATGACAGGTCTGAAAGCTATAACATCACAGCTAAGTGCTTATTATCTATCTCTATTGGTAATAAGTCAGTGAAGCACCTGTTTTTAGTTTTAAATACTCCCCATAATCAAATATACATTGGCAATGATATCTTACATAGATATGCCATAAAAATAGATCTGATTAATTCTTGCCTTTGGAGCAGGTTAAAGGGGGACCCTGAAGTATTTCAGGATGAAAATGCAGCCCTAAAATCAAACCAGCAATTGCCATATGCTGTGAATATGCAGGTATCTAGCGATGTTATAATTCCTGCTGGGGCTGATAAATTTCTTTTACCCTTACAGGTAAAGAGAGGTCAGAAATTAAAAACTTCTGAAACACTAATTTGCCTCTCCCATAGAATACAAAATCTGGGTGTCACAGTGACTTACACTCCTATGGTGAATATTGGAACTGTTCCAATACATATTATTGTGCATAAAATGACCCCACAGGATATAACATTATCCAAGGGAACTACCATAGGATACGCACTGGAATCAAGTTATTACACTTTTGGATTCCAGAATAATGTAATTGGGCTAATACCTGAAGGATACCTAACTGAAGAACAATTAATAGAACAATCCTTTGCATCTATGCCAGAGGGTCTATTTAATGTTCAGTCTATTTATCCCTTCAGCTCAGAGGAAGGCATCTGTAAGATTGAAGAAGCCTCTCTAGTATTTGATCAGCCAATCAAACAGCAAGATTACCCCAATACCCAGAGTCATGGGAGCAATGTAAATTATAATCAAGGGGATCTCACCTCTAGACTGGAAGAAGCCTATGAAATAGGATAGCCTGAAATCTTTCCAGGATTTCAGCAAATAGTCGAAGAGCAAATATCCTTAGCTAATGGCTGTTCCAGCGATGATGAACGCCAACAGCTGCGAGATCTCCTGATGGAGTACAAGGATATTTTTGCTAAGGATTCTTATGACTGTGGTACTACAGACTTGCACATTGCAAGAATACAAACAGATCCCGATGCACCACCTGTATTTGTCAAACAATACAGACTTCCCTTAGCCTCATATGATTCTCTTGCAGAGATCATAAGGAATTTGGAAGAAAGAGGTATTATCAGACAGGTGCACAGCTCTTATAATAATCCTATTCTAGGTGTCCTTAAGCCCAATGGACAATGGCGTTTGTGTGCTGACTTAAGACAGCTAAACAAACGAGTATACATGTCTGGCTGGCCTGTACCATACATTGACCAGTGCCTAGCACAAATGCAAGGATCCAAAATATTCACTGCCATTGATTGTGCACAGGGATATTGGACCATAAAGGTACATGAAGAGGACCAATATAAGCTAGCATTCTCCTTCCAAAAGGTCCAATATGCATTCCAGAGACTTCCATTTGGATACATAAATTCTGGACATGAATTTGCTGTATTCATGCATAAGGCTATGCCTGACGCACTGGAAAGGGGGACCTTATCTTATGTTGATGATGTTTTAATCAAAAGCACAGACTTTGAAAAACACATCGCAGAGCTTAAACACGTCCTCAGCCAACTTAAAAGGGCAGGTGTCAAATTATCCCTGCAAAAAGCTCAATGGTGCCGCACTCGTGTAAACTTCTTGGGACATGAAGTTACCTCTGACGGATTAAATCCCCAGAAGAAAAAGGTGGAAGCGATAGTGAATTCTAAAAACCCAACTAACTTAAAGGAATTGAGATCATTCCTGGGTATGACGAATTATTCTCGCAAATTCATTGATAATTATGCGGAATTAGCTAAACCACTACTACTTCTTCTAAAGAAAGATGTGAAATGGCACTGGAGTTAGTCTCAAGAGACAGCCATCAGGGAGCTGAAGAGAAAACTCACTCAAGCACCTTGCTTAGCGTACCCTGAAGGTGGCAAACCTTTCTACTTAGAAACAGGGTACACAGATGTAAGCATGAGTGCTGTTTTATACCAAAAGCATGATAATTTGAACAAAGCCATTGCTTATGCGAGCAAAAATCTATCCCCAGTAGAAATAAAATTTAGCGATTGTGAAAAAGCCCTCTTATCTACTGTATGGGCTCTACAAAATTTCCGCAGCTATATACAGGGCGAGAAAATTATTGTAGAAACGGCCCACCAGCCTTTGCTATATTTGCAAAGTGAGAGAATAAGAGATGGGAATCTGTCTAATAGCCGCATAACAGCGTGGACTCTTTCCTTACAAGGCTGGCCCTTAGAAATTCGCTACAAACAGAATAAAAAGAATCCAGTCGCACAAGGGCTTGCTGAGCTCCACGACTGTACTGCTAGAGATCCTGGGGAAGAATTATCAGAAGATGATTTTCTGGAGGAACAATTGCTTTCCCCATATAAAATATACAATGAGGACCATTGTCAAACATTACCTTGGGTGTATGTTGATGGTTGTTCTTACCACGCCACTATTGATAGTGAGCGCAGATTAGTCGCTGGCATTGGTATAACTTGGACAAATGGCGTCTCAAATATATCTGTAGGTTTCAACATTGGACCAAGATCCAGTCAAGTTGCAGAACTAACTGCTGTTTTCAAAACCATTGAAATGGCTATTGAACATGGTATTCATGAATTTGTGATCATAACTGACTCAAATTATGTACGTGACAGTTTTGTTGAATACCTGCCAACTTGGAAAAGAAATGGCATGCAGAAAAGCAATAACAAACCAGTCAAGCATGGCAAGTTGTTCTGCGAGATTGATAATCTGGTGGTATCCAATGATTTAACCATACACTGGAAAAAGACCAAGGGTCATTCCAGAGTTCTAGGTCCTGATAAGAAAGGCAATGACCTTGCGGATTCATTAGCCAAACAAGGAGCCATAACTGGAGAACTCCTTAATATTGACCACTTAATGGGTGCAATTCAAGTAGAAGCCATTACCAGAAACCAGACAAAACAACAGAGTGAGCCTAATTTGGTACAATGGAGTCAGGATTCTCCTAGTGAGGACCTGATCACTAGTCAAAAAGAAGACCCCATTGTAGGCATCTTCTACACATAGAAGATCCTGAAAGCAACCCCATCTCAAAAGATGATTGCACTGGTAAAGAAGATCTTAGAATCTTAATAAAATCTAAATCACAATTCAAGTTACAGGATGGTTTGTTAATTAGAACCTCCAAAACTGGCATCCAGCAGTGGGTAGTACCCACCAAGTTCAGGGGTCTAATGCTTCAACATGCCCATGATGCTCCCACATCTGGTCATCGTGGTGCCAAACTCACGTATGAAATATTGCGTGATTACACTTTTTGGCCACACATGTTGAAAGAAGTTCAAACCTACTGTCAAGGGTGTTTAATCTGCCCACAGTTCCAACCCACTGCACCAACGCATAGAGCGCCATTGCAGAAAAGGGGGATGGTAATGCCATGGTCAGATATACAAATTGATTTTATTGGTCCGGTAACAAGGTCATCAAGAGGTAACAAGTACATGTTAACAGTGACATGCCTGTTCACTAAATGGGTAGAGTGCATTAGTGCACCTAACAATAGTGCTGAAACATGTGCAGCATTGCTCATCAACCATGTATTTTCCAGATTTGGTTTGCCCCAAAGAATCGAATCAGATCAGGGGACCCACTTCACTAGCGAAGTGATGACCAAAATGTGGAAAATACTAGGGGTTAAAAGAAAGCTCCATATTGCTTATAGAGCTGCCTCAAGTGGTGGTGTAGAGCGTTACAACCAGTCCATTGTTAAAATCCTCAAAAAGTTTGTGAGTGAAACAGGTAAAGACTGGGATGTAAAACTACCTCTAGTCTTAATGGCATTAAGAGCAACTCCAAGTAGTGCTACCAAAATGTCACCTTTTGAACTGATGACTGGTAGAAGAATGGTTCTACCTCAGCATCTGCTGTACCGTACATCAGACCAAAACTTGATAAATGCTGCCAATACACATCAATATGTGGAAAACCTAAGAAAGCACCTGCAATATGCCTTTGCATTTGCTCAAAGGAATTTAGAAAGAGCCGCAACTGCCACGAAAACCTATTATGATCTCAAAACATCCAAAAAGGAATATGAAATAAATGATAAAGTTTATCTTTATAACTTTGGAAGAGGTCAGGTTAGGGAGAAGAAATTTCTTCCCTCATGGAAAGGTCCTTTTGTCATTACTGACAAAATATCTCCAGTGGCCTATAAAATACGGATCCCCAAAAATGAAGGTTTCATAGATAAATGGGTACATATCAATCAATTGCGGGCATGTCATCCCAGATCCCAACTACAAGTCATAGAGGGAGAATGAAGTGTCATATCCCCAAATGCACTAAAGACATACTGTAATTTAAAGATGCCTAACTGATAAACATGAAAGCTCAAAATAACAAACTTTCTTCATAAGAGACTGTCTATGAGGTATACGGTTGATCCTCATCAAATACCACTGACTTTAAGCCAATTCAAATACATGTGTCCTACATCTATTTGAAGTTGGAAGGGGGATTTATGTCAGAGTATATGAATATTATGATGAATATTACATATGTGTACATATATATATATATATATATATATATATATATGTATATTTTATACACTGTATATGTTAGATGAGACCTCAGGATTAATTGAACATGAGTTTGTTGAACACAGCTTCTAATACACGTCTATCAGGATTGACGATCAGTAGAGCCTTTTTGAAGCATGACCCCTGTAGTGTAAAACACACAAACATTTCTTTTCTAAAGGAAATAGCTCAGTGACCCTATTAATTTGACTATATATGCAGATTTTTATAACTTCAGAACATTTGGTGAGGTGAGAAAAGAATGTGTTCAAGGACCCCTTTGGAATTTGACACGTGTGATACAACAGTTCTATCTCACTGAATCTCTATTTGAAGACGTACTGCAAAACCCCCTCTTGGGGGAAGGTGACACAAATAAAATTAAATACATTTTGCAAGGGGAACAATGCCAGTTTTCCATGTATGTTTGGAATGATTCATGATATATATATATTAAAATTAAGCACATTGTATTAGGTGGATGATTGCTGCAGGGGATATTTATATAGGAAATAAATTCAGATATACATAGAAATGATATATATGTTTTGAAAACACAAAAGATCTTACTTAGCCTCTGTGTGTTTAAGAACATGAATAGATGTTTATGGACCTGAAGAGAAGTGATCATTAACATTTATTTTTATTTCAGATCTACATAAACAGGATTTATGTATTCAGGAAGAAATACACAGAAATATTACATACTACATCTGGGTGAATGCAGTATATCAGGAGTTTTAAATACTACCAATCTGGAGATATAAAAATAAGCTGTTATTTGCAAAGAAATGCCAGAATACTGATACAATTATAATGCATTTTAAGCTAATAATTAACAGTGTTAAATTATTTTAATATAATGTTAGATATATGTGATGTCTCATATCAAAACGATCAGGAAATTAATCTGATGCCGCTTCACCTATAATTGATATTGGGAAAGACTGGTGCAAGACATTATGGCAGTTATTATACATTTTAAAGAAAGATGTTTTAATGTATAACTGTATTTCTTTGTCATGCTGCATTTATTTGTACTGTCTAATTATAATGCTGCCACCCGGTGTTGCCACGAGAGAACTACAGCCAGAAAGATTTTTGGCTGTTGGAAATGGGATATCCAGTTATCCAATAGAGGGACAAGGTTTCGAAGGGCCACCCATATTTCACACCAATGATTACAATAATAAGTTGTATAAAGAAGGAAGGAGAGACACTGGTCTGAAAAGTTTTTTGAACTGACTGAAACTGTTTTTGCGTGGGACACAGTCAAACTACAAAAACAAAGTGGGCCATATTTCTCCTATTCCATTGCAATTACACTTATTTTATATGAGGTGTGAAAAATCTTGAAGTTGGATATCATTTTGGGAAGTTGGATATCATTTTGGTAACGTATATATATAGAGTATAAGAAAAGGACTGCTAATTACATGTGATATTTTAAAGTCACTGCAGTTTAAAGATACGGTTTTCTGGGTTTTGTAAGATAAGTCATATGCATAGCCTTTACAGTTAATAGATTTAAAGTGCAGATTATACTTTTAAACTGTATGCCATTGTTTCAGATAGCTCTTAGCCTGCCTATTTGTACGCAAACATTTAAAATAAACATTTATTATTACTGTATGTGGCAGAGTAGGATAAATTGCAGTTAAATAGCAGAATATATATATATATTATCCTATTGTTTTATAAACACTGTTTAGAATTGTATTGCTTGGATGTTAAAGGTTTTTAGTCCCATTGTGTTAAATAAATAAAAGGCTGAATTGTGAAGGTATATCTTTCTGGGTTTTGTAAGAAGGATAGCATATCTTAAGAGTTGGTTTTAACGCATATAAATTTTGTTTCATTTCCTTTTATTGCAAATATACTTCAATATGTTTATGGATATTAACTAAATAAAAGAATTCAGATATTTATATTAATTGTATGGTCTAGTAGGTGCATGGTTGATAAGGGTTTCTATTTCTTTGTATTGTGTTTATAACCCTGCCATAAACTTATATATATTATTTGGATAGCACTACTAAGATTTTCATAAATATACTGACAATGTGCTATTAATTTAATAAAAGGACACTGTTTCTAAGGTGTTGGGGGCACTTTGTAGTAGCCACATTACAGATAGCAGGACAGTCCTACATACTCTGTAACATCCATGGACAAAATCGTCCACTTCAGAAATTCTGGCATTGACTTCAATCCATTCTGTTAACCTATGTTGATTTGCCTCTCTTACTTGGAGGATACTTTATTCTAGCCTTGGCCCTACCTCTCGACCAACAGTTTGCTACCTCCATTAAGCCAGGGTTTGCATTCTGGGATGCAGGGTTAAAACTAACACCACTGGTAATTTTAAAAACATGTTAAGGCTGGCTAACATATGGAGACTTTCTCACCTGACCCAACAAGATTTCACTTGTTTTTCTAAGGCACACATGTCTCTTTAAGGCATAGACTTTTTTCTGTGCTCATCCCAGCTGAATAGTCAGATCGTGCAAATTTGCATCACACAAGCAACAACTTCCACATAAACTACCCAAAGGGACTGGCGGTTACCAAATTACTTACAGCATATTACAAGTCCAAGCGGTGGAAGACAGATATCATCACTACCTCCAAATTGACAGCTGCATATAATGCTTACTTGAAGCAACCTTCTCAGAAAAATAGACTCAGATACTATGAACTAAAAAAGTTAGACATAGCCTTGCAACAGCAGGACACTCTTTTTCAAACTCATAGTAACGAATAATTCTATTATTTTTGCAATAAACTGCTAGCAAATGCCCTTAAAATTGTATCCCCCATATCTCTAGTCACGTCTACATTCTCTAATAAAACTGCACACACAAACAATGCAGATATTATGAATGAGTTTGTGCACTTTTATAAAATATTATATTCCAAACAAAAGATAGAACCTAATGATAGAGAAGACTTCTGGTCCCAAGTTAAAACCCCTACCTTATCGTCAGAACAACTTGACATGTGTAATGCGCCGGTACAAATCTCAGAAGTCAAGAAAGCCATACAAGCCGGTAAAATAGGTAAAAATCTGTGTCCAGACAAGATTCCTATCAAATATTGCAAAATGCTACAAGATTAAATTAGTCCTACACTAGCAAACTACACCCTCCCCCGACTTTGCAGATGCCTACATATGTATAATCTTGAAACAACATAGAGACCTGACTCTTCCCTCCTCTTACCACCCCATATCTTATTAATTAACAAATACAAACTTTTCACTGCAATAATAGCAGATATACTTGCAAAAGTGGTGGGCAACATTATTCACAGTGATCCAATGGGCTTTATGTGGAACCGTTCTTCAGTTGTGAATATTCGAAGGACATTGGCGGTGATCTGTCATTTCTGGCAGGCAAATGGAAGGCTTGAGTCTCTGCTGAACGCCAGTCTCTTCATGGTTGACAAGAAGAAGGTATTCATCAGAATAGAATGGGACCACCTGTTAATGTCCTTGGACAAATTTGGGATCGGTCTACTTTGATAATCTCAACCAAACATTATACACAAACCCACGTGTCTCTATCCTCATCAGTGGTGAAGACAGAGGCTGCCCGTTCTCACCTATTCTCCTTTTTAAATAGGCAATTGAGCTACTAGCCATTTAAATTAGGAAGACTTTAAAGGGCATCAAAATTGGCACTCACTCTATTTATCCCTATTGACTTATTGCTTTATCTACAGAAGCCTACTTGTACAGTTCCCAAAATTGTCTCTATATTCAAAAGGTTCAGGAAAATATCAGGGTACAAACTTAGACAAAAGCTGAAATGATTTACCTACACAATAGCACTAATACTCCATTATCACAAATGAACCTTAAAATTACCTTCACAATAGCTCTAATACTCCATTATCACAAATGAACCTTAAAATTAATAAAGGCCCTTTTATTATTTAGACATCAGATTACACTCTAACCCCATCCTGATCTTTTTACTTAATATATCACATATACTTAAAAAAAATACATTCCTTACTTGACGTGTGGTCCAAACTTCCAATCTCTCTATCGGCCAGATTGATCTGATTAAATTATTGTACCCTTTGTAAATGTTACCACTTATGTCAACACAAGCTGATATATTTATTGACCATCGCAAGAGCTTTTATCAACTTTGGGCATGTTTCCATTGAGTCAAAAATATGGAGCCGTAAGCTACCGAAGTTGCCGACAGCTATAAGTAGTGTACAGCATCATTTTAGTACCAGTGAAATTAAATGAAAAATTTTTAATTAAAGGATAACATTTTTTTGGGGTATTATTAATATATGTAATATTTAGTGCTGCTCTAGGCATAGCTAGAATTTTATTTATGCAAAACAGAAAGAGAAGCAGTCTGCCAGGAATGAACAGCAGCTCAATAGCTTGTTCTATGGTCCAGTTGCCACCTGGGAGTAGCTTCTTTCTGCCTAATTGTGCTTTTCACATAGGAAAACTATCCTGTAGTATATCAGTGGCCTGATATGACCCGAGATGCTAAAGACTATGTGGCAGTCTGTCACTTATGAGCAGCCAATAAAGCACCTTGCTCAAATGCATATGTGTTGCTAAACCCTCTAAAGGTTCCAAAATAACCTTGGACTCATCTAAACATGGATTTTATCACAGATCTTCCCTCCTCCAAAGGTCATACTATTGTATGGGTGATAGTGGACCGCTTCTAAAAGATAACTCGCTTTATCCCACTAAAGTCACTACCATCCTCTAAAAAAATGGATACTCTATTTATCTCTCAAGTGGTATGCCTGCATGGTTTGCCCAGTAACCTTGTGTCTGACAGAAAAACATAGTTTAAATCCAAATTCTTGAGAGCTGTTTGCTGAAACCTAGAGGTATCTATTTCCCTTTCTTCTGTCTACCACCCACAAACTAATGGTAAGACTGAAAGAGTTAACCAGGACCTAAAAACTTATCTAAAGAATTATGTTACAGCATCTCAAGATGACTGGCTAAAAGTACTACCCCTGGCCGAATTGGCTCATAACTCCCATATAACTCAGCTCACCATACTTTTCCTTTCCATGTAGCCTGAGCCTTCGGATACCAACCCTGAAACTTTCCCCTGGATACCCATGTCTCTGGGGTCCCAGCAGCTGACCAGAGAACCAACCACCTAAAATGTCACTGGAAACAAATATGTTGGTTGCTACGGTTCTCTACTAATCATTATCAAATGTTTGCTAATAGCAAGAGGCGGATAGCCCCAACATTTCATCCCGGTGATTCAGTTTGGGTTTCAATTAAACATCTAAAACTAAAACAGCCTTCCTCAAACTTGGACCTAAGTACGAATAGACTGGTGAGGTCGACGGTTGTATTACTTGGTGGACTGGAGGGGGTACCCTGTTACGGAAAGATTGTGATCTACTTGCCCTGGCTTTCCAAAAAAAATACCCACCACGACCCATGATCCTGGGACCTCTGGTCTCTGGCCGGTTGTCTTCCCTCCTGAGCCTCTGGAGGACTCAGGCTTTGTTTTAGAATTATTTATTCTACTGCCTGCTCTGGCTGGCTCTTTGGCTCCACCTGCCTGTCAGCTGCAGGCAGTTACTCAATCAACACCCTATAAAAGCTGCTTCCTGTTTACCCGTGTATAGAAGGTCTGTATTCCTGGGTGTGCTACTTTCATTCCTGTTTCTGCTATTCTCTGTGTACCAACCCTGCCTGTTTCCTTGACTTAGTCTTTGGATTCTAATTTGGTTCTGTTGTTGCACGCAAGATTCTGACCTTTGGCCTGGATATTGTTTATCCCTTTGGATCCTGATTTGGCACTGTATTTAGCTTGCACGGTATTGACCTTTGGCCTGCACTAAGCCTGATTTCTCTTGTAAGATGTATCGAGTCCACGGATTCATCCATACTTGTGGGATATTCTCCTTCCTAACAGGAAGTGGCAAAGAGAGCACCCACAGCAGAGCTGTCTATATAGCTCCTCCCTTGGCTCCGCCCCCCATTCATTCTCTTTGCCTGCTTAACTGCTAGGAAGGGTAAAGTGAGTGTGGTGACAAAAATGTTAGTTTTTATTTTCTCAAGCAAAAGTTTGTTATTTTAAATGGTACCGGTGTGTACTATTTACTCTCTGGCAGAAAAGGGATGAAGATTTCTGCAAGGAGGATGATGATCTTAGCACTTTGTAACTAAGATCCACTGATGTTCTCACAAGGGTTGAAGAGTACAGGAAAACTTCAGTTGGGGGAACGGTTTGCAGGCTAAACTGCATTGAGGTATGTTCAGTCTATTTTTTTTTCTAGACAGACTGTGTCATTTCTAGAAAAGGCTGGCAATATCCCCATGAGGGAAAGGTAAGCTGTATTCAGAAAAAGAGGAATGCAAGCTTGCATAAAGGGCTCATTAGTTACTGGTGACACTGATAGGAAAAAACGTTTTTGGTTTTATTGCAAATATAACGTTTTTTGAGGGACTTTAAGGGGTCATTGTGGCTTCTTTAAGGGTTATTAACCCACATGACTAGTTTAAGAAACACTCTGTTGTGTTTCTTTTAGGCCCCATAACATCAAGTGAGGTGGGAGGGGCCTATTTTTGCACCTCAGTTGCGCAGTTTCTTTTCCTCAGAAACATCCAGCTACTTCTCCAGAGGTTCCTACTGTGTTTGAGGGCTGTAAAGAGTTTTTTCCCCCACAAATCGTTCCTAAAGGGCAGGTAGGCACCACAGCAGAGCTGTGGCAAGGTGCTGAACGTTTTTTTTTACCGGTTTTGACGTTTTGTCAATCCCGTTTTTACATTAAGGGGTTAATTGTTTATTTGCATAGTTGTGCAAAGTTACTAAGGCTTTATGATGCTACTGTAAAAATTTCGTTTTGTTTACTGCTTTTTTACACTGTTTTGCAGAGTTTGTGCAGCTTTTTTTCTCTTAAAGGCACAGTACCGTTTTTTTTTTTCTAAGTGTTATTTACTTTGATTAAAATGTTTTCCAAGCTTGCTTGTTACATTACTAGCCTGTTTAACATGTCTGACACCAAGGAAAATCCTTGTTCAATGTGTTTAGAAGCCATTGTGGAACCCCCTCTTAGAATGTGTCCCACTTGCACTGATATGTCTATAAAGTATAAAGTGCATATTTTAGCACTTAAAAATATTGCAATAGATGATTCTCAGACAGAAGGAAATGAGGGTTTAACATCTAGCTCTCCCCAAGTGTCACAACCAGTAACGCCCGCACAAGTGACGGCAAGTTCCTCTAGTGCGTCAAATTAATTTACTTTACAAGACATGGCCACAGTTATGAATAAAACCCTCACAGAGGTTTTCTCTAAACTGCCTGGTTTACAAGGAAAGCGTGACAGCTCTGGGTTAAGAACAAATGCTGAGCCGTCTGACGCTTTAGTAGCCGTATCCGATATACCCTCACAATGTTCTGAAGTAGGGGTAAGGGATTTGTTATCTGAGGGAGAAATTTCTGATTCAGGAAAGACACTCCCTCAGACAGATTCTGATATGACGGCCTTTAAATTTAAGCTTGAACACCTCTGCTTATTGCTCAGGGAGGTATTAGCGACTCTAGATGATTGTGACTGTATAGTGGTCCCAGAGAAATTGTGTAAAATGGACAAATACTTAGAGGTTCCTGTTTATACTGATGTTTCTCCAGTCCCTAAGAGGATTGTGAATATTGTTACTAAGGAGTGGGATAGACAAGGTATTCCGTTCGCTCCCCCTCCTGTTTTTAAGAAAATGTTTCCCATATCTGACACCATGCAGGACTTGTGGCAGACAGTTCCTAAGGTGGAGGGAGCTATTTCTACTCTGGCTAAGCGTACAACTATACCTATCGAAGACAGTTGTGCTTTCAAAGATCCTATGGATAAAAAATTAGAGGGTCTCCTGAAGAAAATGTTTGTTCATCAAGGTTTTCTTCTCCAACCGATTGCGTGCATTGTTCCTGTAACTACTGCAGCTGCTTTCTGGTTCAAGGCTCTAGAAGAGGCTCTTCAGATGGAGACTCCATTAGAGAATATTATGGACAGAATTAAGGCCCTTAAGTTGGCTAATTCTTTCATTAAGATGAAGCCTGATGAAACAGCCATTGGCTGAGAAAACGCGTTGCCTGTTATTTTTACAATTTTATTAAAGTCACTTTTTAATATTTTGAACACTTGCTGCATCTTTCTTTGGGATATATATCTTTTATCCTTCTCCTGAGGAATATTTCCTTTTCTGGACCAATTGTGGGATCCTTTTGCACCTCTGGATCCATTTGGATGTCTGGCCACAAGTCTGTTGGGTGACTGAATTGACCCCTTCATGCCTCTATAGCACCACAAGAGGTGCTTTACACTTTGTGAGTATTATTCTTCTCTTTGCTTGTATTGACACCTTTGCACCAGCAATACTAGGCCATATTGGCACCTGTGTTTCCCTTCTGCCTATACAGACATCAGCTCCTGTGCAGGAAGTTGGTCTTCTGGGTGACCAAATAGATCCCAGACCGTATATCTAGCACTAACTGAGGTGCTCTACTAAACGTGAGTTTACTCATTACTTTAAGATCTATTTATTCCGGATCAAACAATATTGGGCCATGTGGCGCTTCTGTCTTTTCTCTTCATAGATTGCCGCTCCTGGATCCTGGCCTGGATCATCACAGATAGCTGCCTCCTATCTCAATAGAGATTTTCACTTTATTATCACTGTGTTTGTTTTGATTGTTTATTATTTGTATTACTCTGTATCACATTGTTATTGATTAACACTGTATAACATTGCACATTGTATGATTTATCACTTTTAAACCACATTGATACTGGTTTATACAGCATATCACTTTGATTTATCACTTTAGTATTTTTTAGATTTGCTAATATTAATCTATAATATTTAGATATACAAGTATAGAATTATTTGGTCACATCTCCTCTCTTACACTCAGGGCGCCCCCTCTCTTTCTTTTTTTTCTTCTTTTTTTCTTTTTTAATTCTTTCATTACAGGTGCCGCTTTCCAACTGGCTAAATTAGCGGCAAAAAATTCAGGTTTTGCCATTTTAGCACGCAGGGCGTTATGGCTTAAGTCCTGGTCTGCTGATGCTAAACTTTTGAACATCCCTTTCAAAGGAAAGATCCTATTCGGGCCTGAACTGAAATAGATTATTTCAGACATCACTGGAGGGAAAGGCCACGCCCTCCCTCAAGATAAAACAAATAAAATGAGGACCAAACAAAATAATTTTCGTTCCTTTTGGAACTTCAAGGGTGGTCCCGCTTCTGCTTCCCCTGCTGCAAAGCAAGAGGGGAATTTTGCTCAATCCAAGTCAGTCTGGAGACCTAACCAGGCTTGGAACAAAGGTAAACAGTCCAAGAAGCCTGCTGCTGCCTCCAAGACAGCATGAAGGGGTAGCCCCCGATCCGGGACCGGATCTAGTAGGGGGCAGACTCTCTCTCTTCGCTCAGGCTTGGGCAAGAGATGTTCATGATTCCTGGGCTTTAGAAATTGTGTCCCAGGGATATCTTCTGGACTTCAAAGACTCCCCCCCAAGGGGGAGATTTCATGTTTCTAAATTGAAAACAAAGGGAAAAACCCAATAGGGGGCGCTACCAAGAAATATATGTTTCAAACCATCAATACACAGATAACAAATATGACAAAATATGGTATTGGTGTGTGTATGCACACTACTAGATACCAGAGTCCTAGGTCCTGGATGAAAGACAAGATCAAAGTCCTAGGTGCTCAAATAAGGTAGAAATATCCGTCTTCTCAAAACCAGAGGCAGCACTCGATCTTCACCCTCCAAAGGTTAATATATCTAGAATCAAACACAAGGAAAGAGGCGCCGTATGTGTGAATCTGAAACAGCCAACATCAGATAGAAAACATGTGCAGGGTACTCACAATATGAAAAGGCACTCCAATGTGCCAATAGGAGCAGGCTGGTATTCACAGCAAACCAGCTGGCTGAACAGGCAATCCAGGATAACCAAAGTGAGAGACTCAGAATCTGGATCCCACGATATGGAGACAGGAGCTTTATCCTCTGTGGATGTTAAACATATAAGGGTTGATACCAATCTTGCCCTTGTTTTCAGCAGATAATGATTTCTGAACTTCAGACTATATTGTCAGTTTGTTTTTCCAGTGATCAGAATCACAAAATCACCAGATTTCATAAACAAAAGACGAAATGCAATGTCAAACATAATATTGATTTTATGGGTTTTAGAGATTACATCACATGTTTCAACATCCACAGAGGATAAAGCTCCTGTCTCCATATCGTGGGATCCAGATTCTGAGTCTCTCACTTTGGTTATCCTGGATTGCCTGTTCAGCCAGCTGGTTTGCTGTGAATACCAGCCTGCTCCTATTGGCACATTGGAGTGCCTTTTCATATTGTGAGTACCCTGCACATGTTTTCTATCTGATGTTGGCTGTTTCAGATTCACACATACGGCGCCTCTTTCCTTGTGTTTGATTCTAGATGTTTCTAAATTGTCTGCAAACCAGACAAAGAGAGAGGCGTTCTTACGCTGTGTAGAAGACCTACATACCATGGGAGTGATCCGCCCAGTTCCAAAAGCGGAACAAGGGCTAGGTTTTTACTCAAACCTGTTTGTGGTTCCCAAAAAAGAGGGAACTTTCAGACCAATCTTGGATCTCAAAATTCTAAACAAATTCCTCAGATTCGCCTTTCTGGACAGGCATTACCAGTTTGTGGCCCTTCCCTTCGGGTTAGCCATGGCTCCCAGAATTTTCACAAAGGTGCTAGGGTCCCTTTTGGCGGTTCTAAGAGCGTGGGGCATAGCAGTGGCGCCTTATCTAGACGACATCTTGATTCAGGCGTCGACTTTCCAGCTAGCCAAGTCTCACACGGACATCGTGTTGGCTTTTCTGAGATCTCACGGGTGGAAGGTGAACATAAAAAAAGAGTTCTCTCTTCCCTCTCACAAGAGTTTCCTTCCTAGGGACTCTGATAGACTCGGTAGAAATGAAAATATTTCTGACAGAGGTCAGAAAATCAAAACTCTTATTCACTTGCCGAGCTCTTCATTCCATTCCTCAGCCATCAGTGGCTCAGTGTATGGAGGTAATTGGACTCATGGTAGCCGCAATGGACATAGTTCCTTTTGCCCGCCTACACCTTAGACCACTGCAACTATGCATGCTCAAACAGTGGAATGGGGATTATGCAGATTTATCTCCCCAACTGCATTTGGACCAGGAGACCAGATATTCTCTTCTCTGGTGGTTGTCTCAGGACCACCTTTTTCAGGGAATGTGTTTCCGCAGGCCAGAGTGGCTCATAGTAACGACAGATGCCACCCTGCTAGGCTGGGGTGCTGTCTGGAACTCCCTGAAAGCTCAGGGCTTTTGGTCTCGGGAGGAAACTTTACTCCTGATAAACATTCTAGAACTGAGAGCAATATTCAATGCGCTTCAGGCGTGGCCTCAGCTAGCTGCGGCCAAATTCATCAGATTTCAGTCGGACAACATCACGACTGTAGTTTATATCAATCATCAAGGAGGAACACGGAGTTCTCTAGCGATGATGGAGGTAACCAAAATAATCCGATGGGTGGAGGATCACTCTTGCCATCTCTCAGCAATCCATATCCCAGGGGTAGAGAACTGGGAAGCGGTCGTCAGACTTTTCATCCGGGGGAGTGGGAGCTCCATCCGGAGGTATTTGCATAGCTGACTCAGCTATGGGGCACACCAGAATTGGATCTGATGGCATCCCGTCAGAATGCCAAACTTCCTCGTTATGGGTGGTACAGATAGATGCTCTAGCAGTGCCCTGGTCCTTCAATCTGGCCTATGTATTTCCACCGTTTCCTCTCCTCCCACGTCTGGTTGCCAGAATCAAGCAGGAGAGCGCTTCAGTGATTCTGATAGCACCTGCGTGGCCACGCAGGACTTGGTATGCAGACCTAGTGGACATGTCATCAGTTCCACAGTGGACTCTGCCAATGAGGCAGGACCTTCTAATCCAAGGTCCATTCATGCATCCAAATCTAATTTCTCTGCATCTGACTGCTTGGAGATTGAACACCTGATTCTATCAAAGCGTGGTTTCTCTGAGTCGGTCATTGATACCCTGATTCAAGCTAAAAGCCTGTCACCAGGAAGATCTATCATAAGATTTGGCGCAAATATTTTTATTGGTGTGAATCCATGGGTTACTCATGGAGTAACATAGAAGAAAAAACAGAGAGCGCATCCGGATTCAAGTGAGTTTATTCAACAACGATAATACTGACACACAAATAGGATAACACTTACAAGATTCCAGATTGAATAGGCATATAGATAAATGTATAATTCGATGCTGACCGGACCACTCGCCTCAGCAACAGCCATCGGATTGGGTCGGATACACACCTCTGAGATTAGTGACTGCAAACGGAGGTATTTGAGTGTCAATACAGCACTTGTATCTCATCTTATTGTGACTGTACTGCTCTCAGCGGTTTTGATACATAAGGACTGTGAATTACTGTCTTTCATCTGGGGGTAACACATTAATAGCGCGGAGTGTTTTCTTTTGTTTCTACTCATGGAGTAAGATTAGGATTCCTAGAATATTGTCCTTTCTCCAAGAAGGATTGGAGAAGGGATTATCAGCTAGTTCCTTAAAAGGACAAATATCTGCTTTGTCTATTCTTTTACACAAACGTCTGGCAGATGTCCCAGACGTTCAAGCGTTTAGTCAGGCCTTGGTCAGGATCAAGCCTGTATTTAAACCTGTTGCTCCGCCATGGAGCCTAAACTTAGTTCTTAAAGTTCTTCAAGGGGTTCCGTTTGAACCTATGCATTCCATAGAAATTAAGCTTCTATCTTGGAAAGTTTTGTTTTTAGTAGCTATCTCTTCGGGTCGAAGAGTTTCTGAGTTATCTGCTTTACAGTGTGACTCACCTTACCTTGTTTTCCATGCAGATAAGGTGGTTTTGCGTACCAAACCTGGGTTTCTTCCTAAGGTTGTTTCTAATAGGAATATCAATCAGGAGATTGTTGTTCCTTCTCTGTGTCCTAATCCTTCATCAAAGAAGGAACGTCTGTTGCACAATCTTGATGTGGTTCGTGCTTTAAAGTTCTACTTACAAGCCACTAAAGATTTCCGTCAAACATCTTCATTGTTTGTTGTTTATTCTGGTAAACGGAGAGGTCAAAAGGCTACGGCTACCTCTCTTTCCTTTTGGCTGAAAAGCATCATTCGTTTGGCTTATGAGACTGCTGGCCAGCAGCCTCCGGAAAGAATTACTGCTCATTCTACTAGAGCAGTGGCTTCCACATGGGCTTTTAAAAATGAGGCTTCTGTTGAACAGATTTGTAAGGCGGCGACTTGGTCTTCGCTTCATACTTTTTCCAAATTTTACAAATTCGATACTTTTGCTTCTTCGGAGGCTATTTTTGGGAGAAAGGTTCTACAAGCAGTGGTGCCTTCCGTTTAGGGTACCTGTCTTGTCCCTCCCTTCATCCGTGTCCTAAATCTTTGGTATTGGTATCCCACAAGTATGGATGAATCCGTGGACTCGATACATCTTACAAGAGAAAACAGAATTTATGCTTACCTGATAAATTTATTTCTCTTGTGATGTATCGAGTCCATGGCCTGCCCTGTCTGTTTAAGACAGGTAGTATATTTTTATTTTAAAAACTTCAGTCACCTCTGCACCCTATAGTTTCTCCTTTTTCTTCCTAGCCTTCGGTCGAATGATGGGGGCGGAGCTAAGGGAGGAGCTATATAGACAGCTCTGCTGTGGGTGCTCTCTTTGCCACTTCCTGTTAGGAAGGAGAATATCCCACAAGTATGGATGAATCCGTGGACTCGATACATCACAAGAGAAAGAAATTTATCAGGTAAGCATAAATTCTGTTTTTGTTTTGTCCTCTGGATTTGTCATGTTCTGGTGGGGTGTCTCATTGTCACTTCCCAACCTCAGGGTCCTTTCCTGGACTGACTTTACTACTCCTGTGACATATTTAAATAGGAATATAATTCCAACTAATACCCTATACCTGGGTCAGCAATACATAATACATATACCAATAAATGTATAAAGTGAAACATTTGCATTGTTTGCAAACTTTAATATCTCAATGGGAACTAAGCCTTAAAAATCTTATTTTTCCTCTTATACACCTAGTTGCGTATGCCGTAATGTTTGAGACTTTATCAACTGCTTTTGGCAGTGTTTTACCTGTATGCGTGTTCAATGGAAACTGGGTGTAAATTTTAGCTTTTTGGCTTCTATTATTTTCTAAGGGACACGTATGATGGAAAATGTCCTATCGGAAACTGTGGATAAGCGTAATAGCTTCCGAAAGCAGTTTTTTTTTGTTTAGCGACCTTGGGAAAAACAAATTGCGGCTCAATGCAATGAGCCCTATTTTGGAATAGCAGAAAATATATTTTAAACTTGCACTACCTACAGATAGGCAGGTAGCTCCCGAATGTCTAATGGTACAGCTGTGTTACTTTGTGTCATCTTGTCCTTGATTGGCTGATGGGAACTTTGTTTTTTAACTTAGAGAAATCCCATGTACAACCACTACACTTAGCCTTTCTACCCCATGCTCCATTTCAGACTCTTCCGCAGAAGGTTAGAAATGACACATTGTTTTAAGATCCTTTGCGGGGTCTGGGCTACATTATGCAAATGGTGTTTGCACCACTTACCTTTACAAAGAAGTCCTACTTTTCTACCAGGTATGACTACTAGAATGTTTACATTGTGGGAGGAATGAGGGAGGAATGTGGCCTAACCACAGTGGCCCAACTATTAGATGCAAACACTAACCAACCGTCTTCCCTTTTAGACTTACAACTTGAGTTTAACCACCCCATAATAGTACTTTTGCATAATTTCAAAGCATAAATAGCATACGTAAACTTCTAACAGAAAGTTTAAATTGCAAAATCTCCACCAACATTGACAGATTATGTTCGCTAAGCAGATATGGGATCCATTCTATTTCTCCTATTTATAATCTAATAGTTGCCAAAATAGCACCCATTACTATGCTAAAACTGTGTGAGAAATGGAAAACTATCAATGCGGTAGAAATTACAGAGGAAACACTAATTATCATCTTAGAACTTACACGGCGATCCACACTCTCAGCAGATCATAGAGAGATGTACATCAAATTAGCTATATTACTCCTAAACTGAGAACAAGATGGATTCCAGGTGCGATAGATGAATGTCCTAAATGCTCGGCAGACAACCCTGACATTGCACACCTTTTTAGGAGTTGTCCCAAAATAAGCCAATTTTGGTGCATGACGCAATACTGGTTATCTAAAATCTATCGCACTAAACACGTTTATCGATGTAGGATGTTTTCTTTTTACTTGTTCATACTCACCCTTCTCCATATGACCGTTTTTTTCTATGACTCATTATTTATAGCCAGGAAATTGATAACTAAACTTTTAATATCTCTAAAAGCTACACTAGACGCCTCTCATACAATAATGTAACTTCGTTAGCCAGCTAGCTTGTTTGTTAGTTGCTTTTCTCTTAGTTAATTACATTTATAATACACAGGAAATTCCTCAAGTGGGTACTAAGCCACTGTCTGATGTTACCATGCCATCTACAAAATTATTTTTTCTCTTGTATTACGGTCGTTGGTCTTGTATGTTTTTCTTTTAAAAACCCCACTAGAGCATTTAAAAAATTAGATTGTTTTTTTTTCTTTAGTTATTTTTGAGTAATTAAGTTGAACATACTTACACTGATATTGTATTATGATTTGAATTATTTCTCTTCTGTTAGTCCACTTGAGTATTGATGAATAAAGAGATAAAACATATATATATATTTGATCAAACATGCCCAGTTTATCCATCTTGCCCATATACAAATGGTATTTATATTGTTGAGCAGTGATCTGGATGGCTTCGGATTCTAATAGGTTAATCTCACACATGTAAATAAGTATTTTCCTTACACACTGTACAAAGGGGTTTATTCAAAACAACTCTAATGTAACCTTAAATGGCGTGAAACACCAATTTCATATGACAGTCTTAGTTGGATTCCGAGTTTCAAACCCAATAACAACCAGAAACATATTTTCAGGAACTCGTTCACGGCTTTGAGGTTTTAAAGCCTGAATCCATTTTGGATTGTAATCACTTGAAAACAGGAGCAGATATAGTAATGATTGTGATCAACCCCAACGTTTGAAAATCCCTGCACAAGATGATCAGCCTGAATCTATTTATGACATGGTTATATATATTTTTATTTTTACTGCATATTCTATTCTGTTTTATCTTTTTCACTTTCATTTACATAATTACTAAAAACAGATAACAGATGGTATTACCCAGCTTTAGTTCATTAAAGTGACAACATTTTTCTCTCATGTTGCAGACAGAACATACAATTTTAAACTTTCTAATTCACTTGTATTATCTAATTTGCTTCATTGTAATGGTAATATTTGTTGAAAAACATACCTAGGTAGGCTCAGGAGCTGGGAGCTATCTTCTGATTGGTGGCTGCACATATATGCCTCTTGTCATTGGCTTACCAATGTGTTCAGCTAGCTCCCAGTAGTGCATTGCTGCTGCTCTAATAAAGAATACCAAGAAAATGAAACAAAATTGATAACAGAAGTAAACAAGAGAGTTGTTTAAACTTGTATGTTCTACCCAATAATAGAAACAAATGTGTGTTTTGCTCTTATAAACAATAAACAATGTTTTCTTTTAGAGTCTTTAATCCTTGATTTGTACATCTGATGATATAACAAATCATTGGCTGCTTAGCATTACAATTGCGTCTTTTTTAATTTCAGATTCCAGATTTCATTATTGTTCAAGGGAACTTCCTTATTTGGCCCAATTTTTTTTTATTTATTTCCTCTTAGAACGTTTCTCCTTTATTTATACAACATGTAAAATCTTTATTTTAAGATTTTACTCTTGTTCTTTTATTTAGTTAATAATTCTGATGCATCTCAAAGTTTAAAGTATTTACTTCCACTGTGTCTTAAAGGGGCAGTCTAGTCAAACTTAAACTTTCGTGGCAAAGCAATTTTAAACAACTTTTCAATTCACTTTTATCATCAAATTTGCTTTGTTCTTTTGGTATTCTTTGTTGAAAGCTAAACCTAGGTAGGCTCATATGCTAATTTCTAAGCCCTAGAAGGCCGCCCCTTATTTCAATGCATTTGACAGTTCTTCACAGCTAGAGGGCGTTAGTTCATGCGTGCCATACAGATAACATTGTGACCACGTCCATGGAGTTACAAATGAGAGGGCACTGATTGGCTAAATGCATGTCTGTCAAAAGAAAAAAGAAAAAACTGGGGAATGGGTAATAAAGGGGTTATCTATCTTTTTAAACAATAACAATTCTAGAGCAGACTGTCCCTTTAAATGAGAAATAGAATTCATGGATTTGCAGTTGTTGAATGTATTAAATTAGACTGTGTGAATTAAGATGATTTCAGTATCTACTGTATAATTTGCCAATTTCCTATGTGAAATTTGTTGATTGCTTAGCCTCCCTTATTTTCTTTAAAAAAAAAAAAGTGTCAACCCTATAAAGGTGTAATGTTATTGTGTTACAAGTTCTTAACATCTTGTGATCGCAATCTGCCCTATTCTACTGCTATGAACCACTTAATTAATATATATAGACATGGAGATGTGCAATGCCATGTTTTTTTGTAAATAGCAACTCTTAGAATTAGTCTAATTTACTCATAATAACAAGGTTTAATAAGCCTTAATGAAAACATAGCAAAAATGAAACGATTACTATGCTCTAAAAGTGGCAATTTATATCATCAAGATTAAACATTTTAATTAGTAATCATCAGATGGGAAGTACAGAGTGAATCTGTTACAAAGAACCTTAATTCCAATATAAAGATGAAAAGACTCAAATTACAGAAGATATATTTCTAATTGAGGGAAAATGGTCTATTAAAAATTGATATTATTGAAGCAGCACACCAAGATTAGTTCCCTGGGTAGCACAAATGGATAATTTGATGTCTCATATGCTATAAACTTTGTACAGAAAACATTCACTGAGAAAATGTCAAATTGTAAATACGTTATACATTAACGAGGAATTACGAAGCGCCTGGTATCTACTGTATATACTTGTGTGTGTTTTTCTCTTTTATGATAAACTGATGTAAAATGTGCAAGTCTTTGTGTTTGTTTTAAATGACAATAATATTACATTATGACCTCAGCACTGTGAGCTTCCGCTAGATACCACCTATACAACACCTTTACTAAGATTCATGTTTAACGAGACATAAATACATAGGGCTAGATTACAAGTGGTGTGCTATTGTTTGCGCAAGTCGCAATAAACAATATCGAGACCATGCTAATTTCCACACGTATTACAAGTTAAAACTTTCATGCCTGATGAAACAGCCCTCTTAGTGCCGAGAAACGCGTTGCATATTAAGGGGGATACTTGGATACCCCTGATCCACTACTTGTTGTTTTATATATTGTTTTTAATAAACATATGTTTTTAAGAAATTCAAGTTTAGTGGAAGCACCTTACATGCTTGTGTTCATTGAAAACCAATTGGAACACAAGCATTAGCTTTATCCTGCACTTGTATCCTGATTATTGGAAGATTCCTGATTATTGGGAGAATCCTGGTCGGGTGAGCTGATAAGCCCTTCTGAAATCCATCAGTCTACTCCTACCAGCACATAGGTGTGCTTGTCCAGACTGTGAGTACCCTTTTGGCATCATTAACACACATGCCAATTTACTCTGGTTGACCTGCACACGTAGTGCTTTTCTGCTTTACTTCCCTTTTGCAGCACACAGGGATCTTCCGGAGTGGGTGAGCTGATACACCCTTTAATTCAACAGCCTGTATCTACCAGCACATTAGGGTGCTCCAGCTATATGTGAGTATCCATTTGGCTCACTTAATATCGTGTCTACACACCTGTCTGATGGTTCTGCACATGAGGCGCCCCTTTGTTCTTTCTTTTATTCTGCAGCTTATCCGGATTAGTCTGTGAGAAGGAGGCAGCCATCACTGGTTGCCAATTTGGTGAAGATTTTCTAACCTTGGAGGAGTGTATCACATTAACTTTGGGACTGTGATTTAAGGACTTTATATGTATATTGCACATATGGTACACTATTCATCTTTAATTCATCTACCTTGTTAGATATGTGCCCCGTCTAGTCCCAACTTATTACTAATTATAGACAATTGGGCACTTCCAGCTTTGTGACAACAGTTTGGGGAAGGCCCTTTTCTGTTCCAGTATGACTGTGCCCCTGTGCACAAGGCGAGGTTGAATAATCTATGGTTTGACTCTAATTATGAGCCAGATGGTCTTGTACATAGACAATATATATATACTGTATATATATATAATATCTCTGTGGTTCTTACTGTCTTAATCTACATCCTGGACCTCAAACCTAGGGTTATTAGGCACAAATGAAATGTATATAGAGCTGACTGAGAGTGTAAATGTTTGTTTTATATTTGTATGAAAACAAAGTCAATGTCTCCTCTCTCTAACCTGTTTCAACTCCACTGAGCCTTTTGCTGAGTTTCAGTTCTCAAAGTTAACCAAAATAAAATGCTTCTAATTTCTTATTTTTCACTTTAGAGAAAGACTTTGATTTCTGAGTTAGCGCTTACTATATTCATCACTTGTTCAAACTTCGGGAGCGAATTGTCAAGCTCCGAATGGAGCTTAATGCCCCTTGTTTCCGCAGAGACTTCAGGCTGAAACAGAAGTTATGAAGCAGCGGTCTAAAGACCCCAGCTCCATAACTTGTCCGCCTGCTCTTAGGCGGCGAACAGAAATCAACCCGATCAAATACGATTGGGTTGATTGACACCCCCTGCTAGCGGCTGATTGGCCTCAAATCTGCAGGGGGCAGTATTGCACAAGCAGTTCTGGTGAACTGCTTGTGCAATGATAAATGCCGACAGTATATGCTGTCGGCATTTATCGGTGTGCAGCGGACATGATACGCTACATCGTGTCATGTCCGCTCGCACTTTGATAAATATGCCCCATCATGTTCTAAACCTAAACTTAGAACATACAATTTTAAATAGCTTTCCAATTTATTTCTATTATCAAATTTTCTTAGTTTTGTTGTTATCCTTTGTGGAAAAGCAGTAAGGTAAGCTCAGGAGTGTGCACGTGTCTACAGCACTATATGGCAGCAGTTTTGCATCAATGTTATACATTAGCAAGAGCACTAGATGGCAGCACCATTTCCTGTCTTTTAGTGCTCTATACATGTGCACTCTACCTATCTAGATATCTCTTTAACAAAGAATAACATGAGAACAAAGCAAATATGATAACAGAATTAAAATGGAATCATGAAAGAAATATTTTGTGTTTCGTGTCTCTTCAACATAAATCTGTTTGGCAATGGCCAGAGCTTGTTGGACTCCTGCAATCACTTCCACTAGAGGAAGAGCTGACTTCAATAAGAGTCACCCACAGTGTGTAGCGTATCATGTCCACCGCACATCGATAAATGCCGACAGAATTTATCATTGCACCAGCAGTTCTTGTGAACTGCTGGTGCAATGCCGCCCCCTGCAGATTTGCGGCCAATCAGCCGTTAGCAGGGGGTGTCAATCAACCCGATCGTATTCGATCGGGTAGATTGCTGTCCGCCACCTCAGAGATGGTGGACGAGTTAAGAAGCAGCGGTCTTAGGACCGCTGCTTCTTAACTTCCGCTTCAGTCGGAACTGAAGCGGAGTGGGTTGGAAGTAGCATCCGCTGCTTCATAAATCGACCCAGTGTCTTCTGCCTGACTACCATAACACTTGACTTGTCCTCACTGTAAGACAGTGCAAATACAAACAAGATTAGATGTTACACATTGTTCTCAACAAGATTATAAGAGTTAAATCATTAAACTTTACTTGTACAATTGTAGCATTTGCAGTTCCTTTACATGTTCTTCGTCTTCCATCTGCGTCCCTTTTCTGTCTGGGCAGACACCGCTTTCTTCTCTGTCTTCCTTGGGTTCATAAATTGACTCTAGAGTACATTCATATGTGGTGCTCCCTTGTGATAATTTTGAATATGTTTTTGGCATCACACTTAATGGCAAATGTAATCGCATAGGCTCTTTTGGGTCTTGGTGTAGATCCCCAGCTAGAGATAGATATGATACAAATTAGTGTTACTTAAACTACATCTGTAGAAACACATGAACCTAGATCCTTTGCAAGCTGATACTTTTAGAGACTCAACAGCAGCTTTGTTGCTATCAATAGCGCTGAATTACACCCAAACCTCGTCTTCCATGCAAGATACCCCCTAACCCTATGACTTTCAGATCCACTGGACCAAGACTTGAAAAGGGCTTTAAATGTGTGTTCAAACTATTTATTATGGGTTGTGATAGGCAAATATACACATATGACACCCTGATTGGCTCAGCAGTTGTATTCAGTTTTAGATCAGTAGTGCAGAGCTGACTTTAACTATGTGTTTAAACCATTTGTGGAACTGAAAAAAAGCATAAATACAGGACAGGCTAGATGACTGATAACTTATAAGATTATATTTTAATTTTCTAAAATATAGATGTGCAAAACTACAGTTTCTAGTTGAGAGAGAGAGAGAGAGAGAGCGAGAGGAGAGAGAGAAGAGAGAGAGTAGAGAGAGAGAGAGAGGGAGAGAGAGAGAGAGAGAGAGAGAGAGAGTAGAGAGAGAGAGAGAGAGGAGAGAGAGTATAGAGAGAGAGAGGGAGAGAGATAGAGAGAGAGAGAAGAGAGAGAGGGAGAGAGAGAGAGAGAGAGAGAGAGAGAGAGAGAGAGAGAGAGAAGAGAGAGAGTAGAGAGAGAGAGAGAGAGAGAGAGGGAGAGAGAGAGAGAGAGAGAGAGAGAGAGAGAGAGAGGGAAAGAGATAGAGAGAGAGAGGAGAGAGAGAGGAGAGAGAGAGGAGAGAAGAAGAGAGAGAGAGGAGAGAGAGAGAGAAGAGAGAGAGAGAAAGAGAGAGAGAGAAGAGAGAGAGTAGAGAGAGAGAGAGAGGGAGCGAGAGAGAGAGAGAGAAGAGAGAGAGAGAGAAAGATAGAGAGAGAAGAGAGAGAGTAGAGAGAGAGAAGTGAGAGAGTAGAGAGAGAGAGAGAGAGAGAGAGAGAGAGAGAGAGGGAGAGAGAGAGAGAGAGAGAGAGAGAGAGAGGGAGAGAGAGAGAGAGAGTATAACATTATCTAGTTTGTAGGATAGCCTTATGCTTGTCCCAGGCATTTTTAAAGTCCCCCACAGTGTTTGTTGCTACTACCTCTTGAGGAAGTTTATTCCATAAATCAATCACTCTTTCTGTAAAGAAGCTTCCTCAAATTACTCCTGAATCTACTACCCTTCAGCTTGAGATCATGACCCCTTGTTCTTAAATTTTCCATTTGATGTAAAATACCCACAGTCTCAGTTTTACTAAGCCCTTTAACGTACTTGAACGTTGCTATCATATCTTTCCCTTCTCTATCCCTTTTCATACATTTATTGCAATAATAAAATTATATTTTACAAATAATAATATAATAGAATAATAAGTATATATATGAGTGTAGCCCTATAGAGCGTGATAAAGGAATGTCAGCTGCTCTAACTATTCTCTGGTTATTCTGTTTTACCTTGGACTTGTAATACCAGACTGTGCGCTAATCCACCTCGGTCCAGAGATATCGGTAGCGCCCCCTGTGCTATCAGTACTGTTCCACTTGTAATCTCGGCTGAAATGTTATAAAGAACTGAAATCAATGTTTTACTAATATTGTGACCACACTGTTATTGTTATTAATATTTCTTACAGTTCAGTCACAATATTATATAGTTTTACATGGTTATAAAATGCACTTTGGTAAAACTAGAAAGCCCTGGCTACTATGAAATATTAACATAAAATCTTCTTCCTAAAAAAACTCACATCAAATGCTAAAAACACGACAAGACTGTAAATGCATATTATAGCATTAGACAATGAAATACATCAAAATAAAAAATTGTACAGTCGTATATATCCTTTTTGTTTTTGTGGGTATTACTTTGAGGGTTGGGAGGCCCTCTTTTCTTTTCTGCTTGTTGTTTGATCCATTGTGCTCTGGTCTTTAATTTGTTTGTAACACATTCGGCTAGATTATGAGTTGTGCGTTACGAGGTCCTAACGCTGCTTTTTTACTCCCGCTGGTATTACGAGTCTTGAAGGTTTAGGGGCACCGCACACTTCTTTGGCCTTACCGCAAAACAACTTACGTAAACTTTGTAAAGTCTTTTTTCTATGGGACTTCCATAGCGCCGGTATTACGAGTCTGTCCTGGGAGGCCAAAAAGTGAGCGGTACACCCTACCTCGTCAAGAGTCCTAATGCATTTAAAAGTCAGTAGTTATGAGTCTTATGGTACAACGCCGTAACATAAAACTCATAACTAAAGTGCTAAAAAGTACACTAACACCCATAAACTACCTATTAACCCCTAAACCGAGGCCCTCCTGCATCGCAAATACTAAAATAAAAATTTTAACCCCTAATCTGCTGCTCCTGACACCGCCGTCACCTACATTATAAGAATGAACCCCTAATCTGCTGACCCCAACATCGCCGACACCTACATTATATTTATTAACCCCTAATCTGCCGCCCCCAATGTCGCCGCCACCTACCTACACTTATTAACCACTAATCTGCCACCCCCAACGTCGCCACCACTATAATAAACATATTAACCCCTAAACCGCCACACTCCCGCCTCGCAAACATTAGTTAAATATTATTAACCCCTAATCTGTCGGCCCTCCTGCATCGCAAATACTAAAATAAAAATTTTAACCCCTAATCTGCTGCTCCTGACACCGCCGTCACCTACATTATAAGAATGAACCCCTAATCTGCTGACCCCAACATCGCCGACACCTACATTATATTTATTAACCCCTAATCTGCCGCCCCCAATGTCGCCGCCACCTACCTACACTTATTAACCACTAATCTGCCACCCCCAACGTCGCCACCACTATAATAAACATATTAACCCCTAAACCGCCACACTCCCGCCTCGCAAACATTAGTTAAATATTATTAACCCCTAATCTGTCGGCCCTCCTGCATCGCAAATACTAAAATAAAAATTTTAACCCCTAATCTGCTGCTCCTGACACCGCCGTCACCTACATTATAAGAATGAACCCCTAATCTGCTGACCCCAACATCGCCGACACCTACATTATATTTATTAACCCCTAATCTGCCGCCCCAAAATCGCCGACACCTACATTATGTTTATTAACCCCTAATCTGCCGCCCCCAACATCGCCGCCACTATATTAAAGTTATTAACCCCTAAACCTAAGTCTAACCCTAAACCTAACACCCACTAACTTAAATATAATTTAAATAAATCTAAATAAATATTCCAATCATTAACTAAATTATTCCTATTTAAAACTAAATACTTACCTGTAAAATAAACCCTAAGCTAGCTACAATATAACTAATAGTTACAATGTAGCTAGCTTAGGGTTTATTTTTATTTTACAGGCAAATTTGTATTTATTTTAACTAGGTAGAATAGTTATTAAATAGTTATTAACTATTTAATAACTACCTAGCTAAAATAAATACAACAGTACCTGTAAAATAAAACCTAACCTAAGTTACACTAACACCTAACACTACACTATAATTAAATAAATTATCTAAGTTAAATACAATTAAATACATTAAATTAAATTAAAGTACAAAACCCCCCCACTAAATTACAGAAAATAATAAACAAATTGCAGAAATTTAAACTAATTACACCTAATCTAATAGCCCTATTAAAATAAAAAAAGCCCTCCCAAAATAAAAAAAACCCTAGCCTAAACTAAACTACCAATAGCCCTTAAAAGGGCCTTTTGTGGGGCATTGCCCCAAAGTAATCAGCTCTTTTACCTGTAAAAAAAAAATACAAACAACCGCCCCAACAGTAAAACCCACCACCCACACAACCAACCCCCCAAATAAAATACTAGCTAAAAAAAACCTAAGCTCCCCTATTGCCCTGAAAAGGGCATTTGGATGGGCATTGCCCTTAAAAGGGCAGTTAGCTCTTTTGCAAGTCCAAACCCCTAATCTAAAAAATAAACCCACCCAATACACCCTTAAAAAACAACACTAACCCCCTGAAGATCGACTTACCGGAGACGTCTACATCCAAACCGGACTAAGTGGTCCTCCAGATGGGCAGAAGTCTTCATCCAAGCCGGGCAGAAGTGGTCCTCCAGATGGGCAGAAGTCTTCATCCAGACGGCATCTTCTATCTTCATCCATCCGGCGCAGAGCGGGTCCATCTTCAAGACATCCGACGCGGAGCATCCTCTTCATCCGACAACTAAAGCTGAATGAAGGTACCTTTAAGTGATGTCATCCAAGATGGCATCCCTTAGATTCCGATTAGCTGATAGAATTCTATCAGCCAATCGGAATTAAGCTAGAAAAAATCCTATTGGCTGATGAAATTAGCCAATAGGATTGAAGTTCAATCCTATTGGCTGATCCAATCAGCCAATAGGATTGAGCTTGCATTCTATTGGCTGTTCCAATCAGAAAGCATTCTGTGTTTTTAATACCAGAGTCATATGGTTGACTTCTGTTTTTATATTTTCCTCTCCCTCTTCTCCCCCTTGGCCGTAAGTTCTTTTTATCCCTTGGTGGAGCCTTTGTTTAAGATGATGGACATCTTTCCTCCATAGTGGCGCTAAATTCAATGGGGATTTGTCTATGGAGGAAAGATGTCCATCATCTTCCACAGAGGCCCCACCAAGGGATAAAAAGATCTTATGGCCAAGGGGGAGAAGAGGGAGAGGAAACTCCACAAAAAAAGAAAAATTGGAGAAATTAAGTCAAGGTATCTTTAATCTGTCAAGTTATAAATTGAGTAATGATGACATCAGAGTCCTGGGCAAGGGACTCTCATATTGCCCCTCCAACACTCATAATACTTTTAACCTCTTTGTAGACCTAAATAGGTTTACTCGTAAACTGTCTCTGCAGAAATATTTTGCGAAAAAAGCATTGAAAAATATAGGTATTGAAGTTATGCCCATTCTCACCGACCAAATGGACGCAAGACACCCTAATTTAATTGTTCATAATGACATTGACCACATAGTGGATCACTTATATGATGGTTATATTCATTCTGACAAGTGTCCCCCCCCCCCTCCTTTATGCCACCAGGAGGGGATGGATCTTTTATAGATTTATTTCAAAATTTAGTTTTGGAAGACATAGCCCGTATTCCCAAACATATTTTGGGTAACTCCAATTTATGGCCAAATGAAAGAAAAGCCCTCAGTAATTTGTCGAACAATTAATCAATAGTCATACGTCAGGCAGACAAGGGGGGGGTAGTGGTCATACAGGACTACCATGACTACCTCAAAGAAGCAGATAGAATAATACAAGATATTCAATATTATAGACCACTAGATCAGGATCCCACAGTGTTATTTACCAAAAAATTTAGCTCCATAATTCAATTCAGGGCTTGAGGAAGGTATTCTGACTTTGAAAGAAAAACAATATCTAACACCTAAAAATCCCAATATTCTATATTTTTATCACTTCCGAAAATCCACAAAGATTTACAAACACCACCTGGTAGGCCTATAATAGCTGGTATTAATAGTATAACTGACCACCTATCAGCTTATGTAGACTACTATTTACAAAAATATGTTAGGCAACTTCAATCTTTCATTAGGGATATGACCCATTTACTTCAGAAACTTTCAGACATAAAAAGAGTAAATAATTACTTATGGATGACATGCAATGTCAATGCACTATATTCGAATATATCACACAAAATAGGTATTCATTATGTGTCAGATTACCTAAATGGAGATATCTATATGCCCGAGATACAGAAGGAGTTCCTACTGGAGTTGATCGCATTCATACTTAAACACAATTAATTTAAATATTTAGATAACTACTATCTTAAGACCAAAGGTACTGCCATGGGGACCAGGTTCGCACCCAGCTTTGCCAATTTGGTTATGGGTCGATTTGAGGACATTATGTCTATTGTCGGAGCTGGAGGGAGAACCTGGTCTTCTATGGCAGATACATAGATGACCTTATCATAATTTGGAATGGGTCTATTGACTAGAGATTTTGCCTCTAAACTTAAAGATAATTCCTTTGGTTTCACCTTCACTCACAAAATACATCCTGAAGAAATAGACTATCTAGATATAGTCCTATCATGGAATGTCAACAATTTGGTCCAATCTGAAACTTTTTTAAATTAGTGGATAGTAACAATTTCTTAGACTATCAGAGTAATCAGGTAAAAGAGCTGATTACTTTGGGGCAATGCCCCGCAAAAGGCCCTTTTAAGGGCTATTGGTAGTTTAGTTTAGGCTAGAGGTTTTTTTATTTTGGGGGGCTTTTTTATTTTAATAGGGCTATTAGATTAGTTGTAATTAGTTTAAATTTTTGTAATTTGTGTATTATTTTCTGTAATTTAGTGTTTGTATTTTTTGTACTTTAGCTAATTTAATTTAATTTATTTAATTGTATTTAATGTAGGTAATTTATTTAATTATAGTGTAGTGTTAGGTGTTAGTGTGACTTAGGTTATGTTTTATTTTACAGGTAAATTTATCTTTATTTTAACTAGGTAGTTATTAAATAGTTAATAACTATTTAATAACTATTCTACCTAGTTAAAATAAATAATAACTTGCCTGTAAAATAAAAATAAATCCTAAGATAGCTACAATGTAACTATTAGTTATATTGTAGCTATCCTAGGGTTTATTTTACAGGTAAGTATTTAGTTTTAAATAGAAATAATTTAGTTAATAATAGGAATATTTATTTAGATTTATTTAAATTATATTTAAGTTAGGGGGTGTTAGGTTTAGGGTTACACTTAGGTTTAGGGGTTAATAACTTTAATATGGTGGCCGCGACATTGGGGGCGGCAGATTAGGGGTTAATAAATATAATGTAGGTGGCGGCGGTGTCCGGAGCGGCAGATTAGGAGTTAATAATTATAATTTAGGTGTCAGCGATGTCGGGGGTGGCAGATTAGGGGTTAATAAGTGTAAGATTCCTATGGGGAAATCGTGCACGAGCATGTTACACCAGCTCACCGTTGACTTAAGCAGCGCTGGTATTGGAGTGCGGTAAGGAGCAAAATTTTGCTCATCGCTCACTTCTAGTCTTTTAACGACGGGTTTCTGAAAACGCGTAATACCAGCGTTGTAGGTGAGTGGTGAGGGAAAACTGCTAGTTAGCTCCGCACAGCCTCGAACGCAAAACTCTTAATCTGGGCCATTGTTGTATAATTTACCCACGATCCGCAATAGGTTTAATAGTAAAGTTATTTGTTTTCACCTAGATTATGAGTTGTGCGTTCGTGTTTTAACACTTTTGTTTTTGTGGGTATTACTTTGAGGGTTGGAAGGCCCTCTTTTCTGCTTGTTGTTTGATCCATTGTGCTCTGGTCTTTAATTTGTTTGCAACACATTCGGCTAGATTATGAGTTGTGCGTTAGGGTAAAAAAGCAGCGTTAAGAGGTCCTAACTTTTTTACGCCCGCTGGTATTACAAGTCTTGAAGGTTTAGGGTCACCGCACACTTCTTTGGCTTTACCGCAAAATGACTTACGTAAAGTTCGGAAAGTCTTTTTTCTATGGGACTTCCATAGCGCTGATATTATGAGTTTGTCCTGGGAGGCCAAAAAGTGAGCGGTACACCCTACCCCATCAAGAGTCCTAACGCATTTAAAAGTCAGTAGTTATGAGTTTTATGGTACAACGCTGTAACATAAAACTCATAACTAAAGTGCTAAAAAGTACACTAATACCCATAAACTACCTATTAACCCCTAAACCGAGGCCCTCCTGCATTGCAAATACTAAAATAAAAATTTTAACCCCTAATCTGCCACTCCGGACACCGCCGACACCTACATTATATTTATTAACCCCTATTCTGCTGCCCCCAATGTCGCTGCCACCTACCTACACTTATTAACCCCTAATCTGTCGCCCCCAACGTCGCCGCCACTCTAATAAACATATTAACCCCTAAACTGACACACTCACGCCTCGCAAACATTAGTTAAATATTATTAACCCCTAATCTGCCGGTCCTAACATCGCCGCCACCTACCTACATTTATTAACCCCTAATCTGCTGCCCCCAACGTCGCCGCCACTATATTAAAGTTATTAACCCCTAAACCTAAGTCTAACCCTAAACCTAACACCCACTAACTTAAATATAATTTAAATAAATCTAAATAAATATTCCAATCATTAACTAAATTATTCCTATTTAAAACTAAATACTTACCTGTAAAATAAACCCTAAGCTAGCTACAATATAACTAATAGTTACATTGTAGCTAGCTTAGGGTTTATTTTTATTTTACAGGCAAGTTTGTATTTATTTTAACTAGGTAGAATAGTTATTAAATAGTTATTAACTATTTAATAACTACCTAGCTAAAATAAATACAAAAGTACCTGTAAAATAAAACCTAACCTAAGTTACACTAACACCTAACACTACACTATAATTAAATAAATTAACTAAATTAAATACAATTAAATAAATTAAATTAAATTAGCTAAAGTACAAACCCCCCCACTAAATTACAGAAAATAATAAACAAATTACAGAAAATTAAACTAATTACACCTAATCTAATAGCCCTATTAAAATAAAAAAGCCCCCCCAAAATAAAAAAAAACCCTAGCCTAAACTAAACTACCAATAGCCCTTAAAAGGGCCTTTTGCGGGGCATTTCCCCAAAGTAATCAGCTCTTTTACCTGTAAAAAAAAAATACAAACAACCCCCCCCAACAGTAAAACCCACCACCAACACAACCAACCCCCCAAATAAAATACTAGCTAAAAAAAATTAAGCTCCCCATTGCCCTGAAAAGGGCATTTGGATGGGCATTGCCCTTAAAAGGGCAGTTAGCTCTTTTGCAAGCCCAAACCCATAATCTAAAAAATAAACCAACCCAATACACCCTTAAAAAAACCTAACACTAACCCCCTGAAGATCGACTTACCGGGAGACGTCTACATCCAAGCCGGGCGAAGTGGTCCTCCAGACAGGCAGAAGTCTTCATCCATACGGCATCTTCTATCTTCATCTATCTGGTGCGGAGCGGGTCCATCTTCAAGACATCCGATGCGGAACATCCTCTTCATCCGACAACTAAAGCTGAATGAAGGTACCTTTAAGTGACGGAATCCAAGATGGCATCCCTTAGATTCCAATTGGCTGATAGAATTCTATCAGCCAATCAGAATTAAGGTAGAACAAATCCTATTGGCTGATGCAATCAGCCAATAGGATTGAAGTTCAATCCTATTGGCTGATCCAAACATCCAATAGGATTGAGCTCGCATTCTATTGGCTGTTCCAATCAGAAAGCATTCTGTGCTTTTAATACCAGAGTCATATGGTTGACTTCTGTTTTTATATTTTACAATTAAATTGTGGAATTTTTTAACTACGTTTCTTCTCCCTCTTCTCCCCCTTGGCCGTAAGTTCTTTTTATCCCTTGGTGGAGCCTTTATGGAAGATGATGGACATCTTTCCTTTATAGCGGCGCTAAATTCAATGGGTGCTTGTCTATGGAGGAAAGATGTCCATCATCTTCCACAAAGGCCCCACCAAGGGTTAAAAAGATCTTACGGCCAAGGGGGAGAAGAGGGAGAGGAAACTCCACAAAAAAAGAAAAATTGGAGAAGTTAAGTCAAGGTATCTTTAATCTGTCAAGTTATAAATTGAGTAATGATGACATCAGAGTCCTGGGCAAGGGACTCTCATATTGCCCCTCCAACACTCATAATACTTTTAACCTCTTTGTAGACCTAAATAGGTTTACTCGTAAACTGTGTCTGCAGAAATATTTTGCGAAAACAGCATTGAAAAATAAAGGTATTGAAGTTATGCCCATTCTCACCGACCAAATGGACGCAAGACACCCTAATTTAATTGTTCCTAATGACATTGACCACATAGTGGATCACTTAGATGATGGTAATATTCATTCTGACAAGTGTCCCCCCTCCTCCTTTATGCCGCCAGGAGAGGATGGATCTTTTATAGATTTTTTTCCAAAATTTAGTTTTGGAAGACATAGCCCGTATTCCCAAACATATTTTGGGTAACTCCAATTTATGGCCAAATGAAAGAAAAGCCCTCAGTAATTTGTCGAACAATGAATCAATAGTCATACGTCAGGCAGACAATGGGGGGGAGTGGTCATACAGGACTACCATGACTACCTCAAAAAGCAGATAGAATAATACAAGATATTCAAAATTATAGACCACTAGATCAGGATCCCACAGTGTTATTTACCAAAAAATTTAACTCCATAATTCAATTCAGGCTTGAGGAAGGTATTCTGACTTTGAAAGAAAAACAATATCTAACACCTAAAAATCCCAATATTCCATATTTTTATCACTTTCCGAAAATCCACAAAGATTTACAAACACCACCTGGTAGGCCTATAATAGCTGGTATTAATAGTATAACTGACCACCTATCAGCTTATGTAGACTACTATTTACAAAAATATGTTAGGCAACTTCAATCTTTCATTAGGGATATGACCCATTTACTTCAGAAACTTTCAGACATAAAAAGAGTAAATAATTACTTATGGATGACATGCAATGTCAATGCACTATATTCGAATATATCAAACAAAATAGGTATTCATTATGTGTCAGATTACCTAAATGGAGATATCTATATGCCCGAGATACAGAAGGAGTTCCTACTGGAGTTGATCGCTTTCATACTTAAACACAATTAATTTAAATATTTAGATAACTACTATCTTAAGACCAAAGGTACTGCCATGGGGACCAGGTTCGCACCCAGCTTTGCCAATTTGGTTATGGGTCGATTTGAGGACATTTATGTCTATTATCGGAGCTGGAGGGAGAACCTGGTCTTCTATGGCAGATACATAGATGACCTTATCATAATTTGGAATGGGTCTATTGACTAGAGATTTTGCCTCTAAACTTAAAGATAATTCCTTTGGTTTCACCTTCACTCACAAAATACATCCTGAAGAAATAGACTATCTAGATATAGTCCTATCATGGAATGTCAACAATTTGGTCCAATCTGAAACTTTTTTAAATTAGTGGATAGTAACAATTTCTTAGACTATCAGAGTAATCAGGTAAAAGAGCTGATTACTTTGGGGCAATGCCCCGCAAAAGGCCCTTTTAAGGGCTATTGGTAGTTTAGTTTAGGCTAGAGGTTTTTTTATTTTGGGGGGCTTTTTTATTTTAATAGGGCTATTAGATTAGTTGTAATTAGTTTAAATTTTTGTAATTTGTGTATTATTTTCTGTAATTTAGTGTTTGTATTTTTTGTACTTTAGCTCATTTAATTTAATTTATTTAATTGTATTTAATGTAGGTAATTTATTTAATTATAGTGTAGTGTTAGGTGTTAGTGTGACTTAGGTTATGTTTTATTTTACAGGTAAATTTGTCTTTTTTTTAACTAGGTAGTTATTAAATAGTTAATAACTATTTAATAACTATTCTACCTAGTTAAAATAAATAATAACTTGCCTGTAAAATAAAAATAAATCCTAAGATAGCTACAATGTAACTATTAGTTATATTGTAGCTATCCTAGGGTTTATTTTACAGGTAAGTATTTAGTTTTAAATAGAAATAATTTAGTTAATAATAGGAATATTTATTTAGATTTATTTCAATTATATTTAAGTTAGTGGGTGTTAGGTTTAGGGTTAGACTTAGGTTTAGGGGTTAATAACTTTAATATGGTGGCCGCGACATTGGGGGCGGCAGATTAGGGGTTAATAAATATAATGTAGGTGGCGGCGGTGTCCGGAGCGGCAGATTAGGAGTTAATAATTATAATTTAGGTGTCAGCGATGTCGGGGGTGGCAAATTAGGGGTTAATAAGTGTAAGATTCCTATGGGGAAATCGTGCACGAGCATGTTACACCAGCTCACCGTTGACTTAAGCAGCGCTGGTATTGGAGTGCGGTAAGGAGCAAAATTTTGCTCATCGCTCACTTCTAGTCTTTTAACGACGGGTTTCTGAAAACTCGTAATACCAGCGTTGTAGGTGAGTGGTGAGGGAAAACTGCTAGTTAGCTCCGCACAGCCTCGAACGCAAAACTCTTAATCTGGGCCATTGTTGTATAATTTACCCACGATCCGCAATAGGTTTAATAGTAAAGTTATTTGTTTTCACCTAGATTACGAGTTGTGCGTTCGTGTTTTAACACTTTTGTTTTTGTGGGTATTACTTTGAGGGTTGGAAGGCCCTCTTTTCTGCTTGTTGTTTGATCCATTGTGCTCTGGTCTTTAATTTGTTTGCAACACATTCGGCTAGATTATGAGTTGTGCGTTAGGGTAAAAAAGCAGCGTTAAGAGGTCCTAACTTTTTTACGCCCGCTGGTATTACAAGTCTTGAAGGTTTAGGGTCACCGCACACTTCTTTGGCTTTACCGCAAAATGACTTACGTAAAGTTCGGAAAGTCTTTTTTCTATGGGACTTCCATAGCGCTGATATTATGAGTTTGTCCTGGGAGGCCAAAAAGTGAGCGGTACACCCTACCCCATCAAGAGTCCTAACGCATTTAAAAGTCAGTAGTTATGAGTTTTATGGTACAACGCTGTAACATAAAACTCATAACTAAAGTGCTAAAAAGTACACTAATACCCATAAACTACCTATTAACCCCTAAACCGAGGCCCTCCTGCATTGCAAATACTAAAATAAAAATTTTAACCCCTAATCTGCCACTCCGGACACCGCCGACACCTACATTATATTTATTAACCCCTATTCTGCTGCCCCCAATGTCGCTGCCACCTACCTACACTTATTAACCCCTAATCTGTCGCCCCCAACGTCGCCGCCACTCTAATAAACATATTAACCCCTAAACTGCCACACTCACGCCTCGCAAACATTAGTTAAATATTATTAACCCCTAATCTGCCGGTCCTAACATCGCCGCCACCTACCTACATTTATTAACCCCTAATCTGCTGCCCCCAACGTCGCCGCCACTATATTAAAGTTATTAACCCCTAAACCTAAGTCTAACCCTAAACCTAACACCCACTAACTTAAATATAATTTAAATAAATCTAAATAAATATTCCAATCATTAACTAAATTATTCCTATTTAAAACTAAATACTTACCTGTAAAATAAACCCTAAGCTAGCTACAATATAACTAATAGTTACATTGTAGCTAGCTTAGGGTTTATTTTTATTTTACAGGCAAGTTTGTATTTATTTTAACTAGGTAGAATAGTTATTAAATAGTTATTAACTATTTAATAACTACCTAGCTAAAATAAATACAAAAGTACCTGTAAAATAAAACCTAACCTAAGTTACACTAACACCTAACACTACACTATAATTAAATAAATTAACTAAATTAAATACAATTAAATAAATTAAATTAAATTAGCTAAAGTACAAACCCCCCCACTAAATTACAGAAAATAATAAACAAATTACAGAAAATTAAACTAATTACACCTAATCTAATAGCCCTATTAAAATAAAAAAGCCCCCCCAAAATAAAAAAAAAACCCTAGCCCAAACTAAACTACCAATAGCCCTTAAAAGGGCCTTTTGCGGGGCATTTCCCCAAAGTAATCAGCTCTTTTACCTGTAAAAAAAAAATACAAACAACCCCCCCCAACAGTAAAACCCACCACCAACACAACCAACCCCCCAAATAAAATACTAGCTAAAAAAAATTAAGCTCCCCATTGCCCTGAAAAGGGCATTTGGATGGGCATTGCCCTTAAAAGGGCAGTTAGCTCTTTTGCAAGCCCAAACCCATAATCTAAAAAATAAACCAACCCAATACACCCTTAAAAAAACCTAACACTAACCCCCTGAAGATCGACTTACCGGGAGACGTCTACATCCAAGCCGGGCGAAGTGGTCCTCCAGACAGGCAGAAGTCTTCATCCATACGGCATCTTCTATCTTCATCTATCTGGTGCGGAGCGGGTCCATCTTCAAGACATCCGATGCGGAACATCCTCTTCATCCGACAACTAAAGCTGAATGAAGGTACCTTTAAGTGACGGAATCCAAGATGGCATCCCTTAGATTCCAATTGGCTGACAGAATTCTATCAGCCAATCAGAATTAAGGTAGAAAAAATCCTATTGGCTGATGCAATCAGCCAATAGGATTGAAGTTCAATCCAATTGGCTGATCCAAACATCCAATAGGATTGAGCTTGCATTCTATTGGCTGTTCCAATCAGAAAGCATTCTGTGTTTTTAATACCAGAGTCATATGGTTGACTTCTTTTTTTATATTTTACAATTAAATGGTGGAATTTTTTAACTAATTTTTTAACTACGTTTCCTCTCCCTCTTCTCCCCCTTGGCCGTAAGATCTTTTTAACCCTTGGTGGGGCCTTTATGGAAGATGATGGACATCTTTCCTTTATAGCGGCGCTAAATTCAATGGGTGCTTGTCTATGGAGGAAAGATGTCCATCATCTTCCACAAAGGCCCCACCAAGGGTTAAAAAGATCTTACGGCCAAGGGGGAGAAGAGGGAGAGGAAACTCCACAAAAAAAGAAAAATTGGAGAAGTTAAGTCAAGGTATCTTTAATCTGTCAAGTTATAAGTTGAGTATTGATGACATCAGAGTCCTGGGCAAGGGACTCTCATATTGCCCCTCCAACACTCATAATACTTTTAACCTCTTTGTAGACCTAAATAGGTTTACTCGTAAACTGTGTCTGCAGAAATATTTTGCGAAAACAGCATTGAAAAATAAAGGTATTGAAGTTATGCCCATTCTCACCGACCAAATGGACGCAAGACACCCTAATTTAATTGTTCCTAATGACATTGACCACATAGTGGATCACTTAGATGATGGTAATATTCATTCTGACAAGTGTCCCCCCTCCTCCTTTATGCCGCCAGGAGAGGATGGATCTTTTATAGATTTTTTTCCAAAATTTAGTTTTGGAAGACATAGCCCGTATTCCCAAACATATTTTGGGTAACTCCAATTTATGGCCAAATGAAAGAAAAGCCCTCAGTAATTTGTTCAACAATGAATCAATAGTCATACGTCAGGCAGACAAGGGGGGGAGTGGTCATACAGGACTACCATGACTACCTCAAAGAAGCAGATAGAATAATACAAGATATTCAATATTATAGAACACTAGATCAGTGTTATTTACCAAAAAATTAAACTCCATAATTCAATTTGGGTTTGAGAAAGGTATTCGGACTTTGAAAGAATACAATATCTAACACCTAAAAATCCCAATATTCCATATTTTTATCTCCTTCCGAAAATCCACAAAGATTTACAGACACCACCCGGTAGGCCTATAATAGCTGGTATTAATAGTATAACTGACCACCTATTACTTATGGATGACATGCAACATCAATGCACTATATTCGAATATATCAAACAAAATAGGTATTCATTATGTGTCAGATTACCTAAATGGAGATATCTATATGCACGAGATACAGAAGGAGTTCCTACTGGAGTTGATCGCTTTCATACTTAAACACAATTATTTTAAATATTTAGATAACTATTATCTTAAGACCAAAGGTACTGCCATGGGGACCAGGTTCGCCCCCAGCTTTGCCAATTTGGTTATGGATCGATTTGAGGACATTTATGTCTATTGTCGGAGCTGGAGGGAGAACCTGGTCTTCTATGGCAGATACATAGATGACCTTATCATAATTTGGAATGGGTCTATTGACTCAGCTAGAGATTTTGCCTCTAAACTTAATGATAATTCCTTTGGTTTCACCTTCACTCACAAAATACATCCTGAAGAAATAGACTATCTAGATATAGTCCTCTCTTGGGATGTCAACAATTTGGTCCAATCTGAAACTTTTTTTAAATTAGTGGATAGTAACAATTTCTTAGACTATCAGAGTAATCATCTAGGTAGCTGGAAGAGGAACATACCCTACAGCCAGTTTAGGTGAATCAAGCGTAACTGTACCCTATTAGAAACATACAATGAGCAGTCCCATATTCTTAAAAATAGATTTATTGAAAAGGGCTACCCTTTAGAGCTCATAGAAGAGGGGTGTCTGAGGGCCAGAAAATTAGAGAGAGAGATTATTCTCAATCCATTACCCAAAAATACTTCTAATAATAACAACAAGAGGAAAACCATATAATTTATTACTAACTATAATTCCAACCATAGAGCCATAAGGAAAATACTTAACAAGCATTGGTATCTTCTCAAGAAAGATCCTATATTAAAAGGAATATTAGAAGATTAACCTAATATTACATATAGGAGAGCTCCTACCATTAAGCAAAAAATAGCCCCAAGTAAAATCATGATGTCTAAAAGAGTATCCAAGATAGGTGTCACCTATAATAATAGTTATCGACATAAAGGATCTTTTAGATGTAGAATAAAAAGATGTAATATGTGTAAATATATCACCCATGGGGCCACTAGCGTGACGTCTACCACTTCTATATTTACTTACCAAATAAAGGATAGGTTAGATTGTAGTACCAATTACGTAGTATATTTACTCACTTGTTCATGTGGGATACAGTATTTAGGCAGAACCATCAGGAAAGTAAGGAGTAGATGGGGGGAACACTTTAGGAATGTTGATAAGGGCAGCCTTAAACATAGTGTCTCAAGACATCACGTTCAGTGCCATTCTGGTCACAAGTGTCAGTTTCGTATTACTCCTCTGGAAAGGATTCCTTACACACAGGGTAGTAATAGGTTTAAAAACCTTTGCCAGAGGGAAACCTACTGGATTTACAAATGTAATATACTCTTTCCAGCAGGACTTAACGAAAATATAGATATGTCAGCATTTTAGTTTGTATCCTTTACATTGTACACCTTGTATTGAGTTCATCATGTTATCATATTATCTACATTCAACATCATAAGTATGGGTTAATCCTGCACCAGTAGGGGTTTCCAAAAGTAACTATATTAGCATGGATAGTTCATTACAGAAGCCTGGCCCGTTCTATAGTAGTAATATTATCACAGATAACTTTACACTTACAGATTTTCTATGATGTATTTGCAATATACAGTCAGTACATTTTAATACACCATTATCATCATAAATATCACGTAGGAATATCACTTTATAATATAAATTGAGGGTTGGTACCCTTCATATAATTTAGTTATAGCCATGTTAGACCTCCCGTATTTGTTTTAGAACCTTAAGGCAATCACTCATAGATATAGTCTGCAGGTCTATGGGCTTACTATTAGGTAATTATTTAAAATATTTATTATTTATATAAATTTATTACCACCATACTTATTTATTTATTCATGCTATTTCAAGCATTATGCTAATATAATAAATATATTAAGAGATGATGCATTTTGCTCCAAGTATCAACTGTTAAATAGGGATCATACTGGCAAATACGCAACACACATAGGATCATTCGCACACATAGCTGCTAATTAAATAGTACCATTTAGGACTAATGCTTTATAAGATTGGGCTCCTTAATAGAGGTTCTCCTATTTATGACACTCTATGCAGTGCTGACATGATATCCCAGTCAAGGTACCTATAGTTTTAACAAATGTTTTATTTATGTGTATTTACATTGGGAATGACTGTGTATTTATGTTTGAATGGAGGTGATACTTTCAGAGAGATTGGCTGACCACATTCCCATGACTACTAATTGGATTAATTATGTATATACACACCTGGGAGGTGTGTCAGCCAACAGAGCACAGGGATTGGTTACATGTTATATTTAAGCCAGAACTCTCATTTAGTGAACAGAAGCCTGATGAAACAGACAGAGGTCTGAGAAACGCGTTGTTTGCATTCTGTGTTTTTAATACCAGATTCATATGGTAGACTTCTGTTTTTATATTTTACAATTAAATTGTGGATTTTTTTAACTACATTTGAGAGTCTGAACTTTTTATCTATCCACCGAGGACACTGGGGATACCAGCTCCAGCACTGTGACAGTGAGCTGGGCCTGGGACACTGCAAGTTCCCAGTCCGTCTGACTTAGCACAATTGGGTGCTGCTCCTTTTGTGAGTATTCATTTGTATTCCTTTCTATCCTTTTTGTACCAACTGTATCACAATAGGAGGTGCCTTTGTCTTGTGATTGCATTCACAGAACAAGTTTGTATCCAGATCGTATACCCGGCAAAGAGTTGACTCGACAGTGGTGTGACCACGATACCTGATGTATCATCCGAATACAGAATAACCATCTGCACCAGTAGGATATTCCCCCCTATGGTTCCATCTAAGGACTGACTTATTGAACAGATAAGAATTTACAGGACTTATTGTTCTTATATCCATTTTGATCAATTATATTAATACAGGTACAGCTTGTTATATATTATTTATTGGTTATATACGTATATATATATATATATATATATATATATATATATATATATATATATATATATATATATATATATATATATATATATATATATATATACCTGTACACATACACACTCATTATATATATATATACACATATATATATTACCTTAGATGGTGGTGTATATAGGCTTATCTTAGCCCACTTCATTGTTTCTTTGTGCCCCCTAGAGTTGGCACTTAGAGTGCACAACAGGTTATCAAGAACTATATTAAAGTTAACCCTTAATCAGCCGCTCCCGCCATCGCCGCCACTAAAAATAATTATTTACCCCTATTCTGCTGTCCGCCCACATCACCCCCACTGTACTAAAGTTATTAAGACCTACACCGCCGCCACTATAATAAACCTGTAAACCCCTAAACCGTAAGCTCCAACAACGAAATATACTAAATTAAACTATTAACCCCTAAACCGAAAGCCCCCCACATCGCAATAAACTAATTTAAGCTAGTAACCCCTAAACCTAACGCCCCCTAACTTTATATTAAAATTACTATTTCCCTAGCTTAAATTAAATTTAAACTTAGCTGTCAAATTAAAGGAACTAATTTTAAACTAACAATTAAACTAATATAATTATTAAACTAAAATTAAAATAACTACCAATTAAAGAAAACTAAACTACACATTAAAAAAATCCTTACAAAGTATCTAATTACAAAAAATAAAAAAGACTAAATTACAAAAAAATAATAAACACTAAATTACGAAAAATACGAAATTATCTCAAATAAAAAAGAATTACACCTAATCTAATAGCCTTATAAAAATAAAAAAGCCCACCCAAAATAAAAAAAAACCCTAGCCTACAATAAAATACCAATAGCCCTTAAAAGGGCCTTTGCCCCAAAGATATCAGCTCTTTTCCATGAAAAAAAATACAAAGACCCCCCCAACAGTAAAACCCACCACCCAACCAAACCACCAAAATAAAAAACCTAATACTAAAAAAACCTAATCTACCCATTGCCCTGAAAACGGCATTTGTATGGGCATTGCCCTTAAAAGGGCATTTAGCTCTTTTGCTGCCCAAACCCTAATCTAAAAAAAAAACCCACCCAAAAAACCCTTTAAAAAAAAAAAACTAACACTAACCCCTACGATTAACTTACAGTTTTTGAAGTCTAGCTTGAACGATCTTCATCCAGGGGGCGAGAAGTCTTCCTCCAAATGGCCACTTCTATCTTCATCCAGGCGGCGAGATGTCTTCATCTAGGCGGTCTCTTCTATCTTCACCCAGGCGGCGAAGTCCTCATCCAGGCTGCGAAAAGTCTTCATCCAGGTGGCCTCTTCTATCTTCACCCAGGCGGCATCTTCTATATTGATCCTGGCAGCGCAGAGCGGGTCCATCCTGAAGACATCCTGCGCGGAGCATCCTCTTCATACGGTCACCGCCGTACACTAAATCTTCAATGCAAGGGACCCGTTTCAAATGGCGTCCCTTGCATTCCTATTGGCTGAAAAATTTGAATCAGAAAAAAGGAATTAGAGCTGCTAAAATCCTGTTGGCTGTTCAAATCAGCCAATAGGATTTAAGCAGCTCTCATTCTATTGGATGAAGACTTCTCACCGCCTGGATGAAGATCGTTCAAGCGACACTTCAAAAACTGTAAGTGGATCGTTGGGGGTTAGTGTTAGGGTTTTTTTAAGGGTTTTTTGGGTGTTTTTTTTTAGATTAGGGTTTGGGAAGCAAAAGAGCTAAATGCCCTTTTAAGAGCAATGCCCATACAAATGCCTTTTTCAGGGCTATGGGTAGATTAGGTTTTTTAGATATTTTTTTCATTTTGTGGGTTTGGGGGGGGGTTTGTAATGTTAGTGAGTCTTTGTATAAAAAAAATTCAGGTAAAAGAGCTGTTTAATGTAGGGCAATGCCCTACAAAAGGCCCTTTTAAGGTAGTTAATTCTAGATTAGGTGTTTTATTTTGGGGTGGTTTTTTTTAAATGGGTATTAGAATAGGAAATTTTATTATGTTTGATAATTTGTTTGTTATTTTGTGTGATGTATTTTTTTCATTTTGGGGTTCATTTTTATGATTAGGGCTTGGGCAGCTAAATGCCCTTTTAAGGGCAATGCCCATACTAATGCCCTTTTAAGGGGAATGGGTAGATTAGGTTTTACTTTATTTTTATTTTGTGGGTTTGGGGAGTGGGGTTTTGTATACTGTTAAGGGGTGTTTGTTTTGTAGCAAAAGAGCTGCTAACTTTAGGGCAATGCCCTACAAAAGGTCCTTTTAAGGGACCCCAAAAGGTCCTTTTAAGAGCCCTTGGTAGTTTATTATAGATTAGGGTTTTTTTTATTTTGGGGTATTTTTTTTTTTTTTTTTTTTAAAGGGTATTAGAATAGGAATCATTTTTATTGTTTTGTATAATTTCCTTTGTTATTTTTTGTAATGGAAGGTTTTTTTATTTTTTGTAATTTTAGTGTTTTTTTTATTTTTTGTAATGTTAGGTTTTAGTGTAAGGCAGCTTAGGTTTTATTTGACAGGTAAGTTTGTATTTATTTTAACTAGGTAGTTAGTCAATAGTTAATAACAAAACAAACTTTTTTTAAAATATATCTTTTTATTTGATTCCAATACAACCAGTACGAACAAAAAATAATCAAAAGGAAAAATAGAAATAAAATACAGCATTTAGTCCACTGTAGGCAATCTGCCTGGCAGTAAAACCATATACTGTACAATATACAGATCATCATACCATATAGACAAGGAAAACAATGCGCCTCGCAGGACTATCTGCTGAAACATTTGTAACCTCACACATATTTTAACTTAGGTTCGTTATTTTTATAGGCTTAAAACTGTATATATCACTTGCGTATATTCTTATATTACTTCCCTTAATTGGCTAATCTATGTTCTGGATTGCTTGCATCCCCAGTTTCAACCATACCTTAAAAGAAATAACAACAAAACACGGAAGAAAACAAAAAACAAAAAAAACAAAACAAACTTACCTGTAAAATAAAAATAAAACCTAAGCTAGCTACAATATAACTATTAGTTATATTGTAGCTAGCTTAGGTTTTATTTCACAGGTAAGTATTTAGTTTTAAATAGGTATTATTTAGTTAATAATTGTAAGTTTAATTTAGCTATATTTTAATTATGTTAAATTAAGGGGGGGTTAGGGTTACATTAGGGTTAGGCTTAGGGTTACGTTAGGGTTAGGTTTAGGCGTTAATTTAGTATAATTTAGGTTGTTGCGATGAGGGGGGCTGGCGGTTTAGGGTTAATAGGTTTAAATAGTGGAAGTGATGTGTGAGGCCAGAGGTTTAGAGGTTAATAGCTTTATTTAGTTGCAGCGATATTGGGGAGTGGCGGAATAGGGGTTATTAGATTTATTATAGTGTGGACAATGTTGAGGTGCAGGGGAATAGGAGTTAATAACTTTAGTATAGTGGCATCGATATCAGGAGCGACAGATTAGGGGTTAATAGTTTTATTTAGGTGGTGGCGATATCGGGGACGGCAGATTAGGGGTTAATAATTGTAACTAGCGGCGATGTCAGAGGGGGGGGCAGATTAGGGGTGTTTAGAAGTGGGGTTTATGTTAGGGTGTTAGGTTTAAACGTTACGTTTTTTTTCCCCATAGACATCATTGGGGCTGCGTTATGGAGCTTTTCTTTCCGCGATCGCAAGTGTTTTTTTCTGACCCGCTCTCCCCATTGATGTCTTTGAGCAAAGCGTGCACAATTTTGTGCGGTATTGAGCTTAAAAGCACCATATCGCACACACAAGCCGGCTGTTTGAAAACTTGTAATGGCTGTGCTATGGGAGTTAAATAACGCAACTTTTGTTACGTTTGTTAATTTCCCTATAGCGCGCATAACTCGTAATCTAGCTGAGTGTTATTTATTAACAATGGTGATCGGACATATAACAAATATATAGACGTTCCTTGGGAGTCTTAAGTACGTTTCATGGGAGTAACCTGTATTTAATGGACTATCCTCCATCTGAGATGCATTTTTTTATTCATATCAGTCTCGCCGGCTTTTTAGAAATCTAGTGAAACTTAATTTACATTATATGTTGTATAAACATACTTTGAATACATTTTTGTTGAAACTACAATCCCTATTATTTTCTATTGAAGCCATATCCCCACTCGTTGGAACAGAAGGGGTCAGCCCGCTGTTTTAATAAAATATTGCCGGACACAAGGATTGCGAGACTGGTGAGACCAAAAAGGTAATTCCTCTCAGGTCTGATGATCTTTTTTTTTTAATGAACAAAAGTTTTTATTGAGTTTTACAGTGTATAATTTACATTTGACAAAGAATTCCATCTCTGCTAAATTTTAAGTCATTGAACATGGTTACACATACCTCATATACAAAAGCACAAATTAAGCATAATATATTATTATCAGTAATAACCTTTCAAAACCCTGTGGAGGAGGGGACCCAGCCAGTAAGAAGACCCATGGTGCTCTATCTATCACCCCCCCCCTGTCCCGGGGGAGACTGGATACATCCCAAAGGGAGGGGAAGGGTAATGGGATGTGACCCACCCAGACAAGCTGGGCAGGAGCGGGAGAGGCAGGGGGGCACCCACTTCATAACTCTTTTGGTTTTAGTCAGGTGTTCTGAATCTTTGCTGTCTATTTCTATTTCTAGCTTCGGAGTACATTATCCAGGGTTCCCATATCCTCAAAAATTGCTCCTTATTGTCTAGTATGTCTGCAGAAGCACTACTCATCTGATAGTAGAAATCAATCTTATTCTTGATTAACAAAAATGATGGCACCGATGTCTTCCAGTATCTAGCTATGTTTAGTTTAGTTATCGTACAGATAAGTGCTATTAATTTATTAACTCTTGAATTCAGACCTGGTAGGGGTTCATGTAGCAGTGCCTGAGTAGGGGATAAATTAATTTGTCTTTCCAAAATTTCACTCAGAAGAGATGACGTTTGGGACCATATATTAATTACATGACAACAATGCCACCACATATGGGAGTATGTCCCTCTTTCATTGCAACCTCGTAAACAATTTGTGTTAGCCTGAATCTTATGTATTCTGGAGGGGTGAAAGTACCATCGGAATGCCACTTTTATGAAATTTTCTTTTAAATGGGCACATATCGAAAAAGAAGTGCCAGACCTAAGAGTGTCACACCACTTTTCTGCTGACCAGGTGAAATTTAATTCAGACTCCCATTTTATCATGAATGGTAATTTATTTAACTTAGGAGGTGTATTGAATTGAATATAAAGGTCGGAGATTGCTCCTCTAATCCTACTGGTGGCCAAGCACAACCTCTCTACATAAGAACTAGCAGACATCTTATCGTTACCTAAAACTTCAGCTACCCTGGCTCTCAACTGAAGGTAGTGAAACCAACTGGCAACCCCCGACCTTTTGAGTTCAGCATACTGATGGAAAGTTATAACCTTAGTCCCCTCAAGAGCATCTGCAATTCGATATAGTCCCTTGTTTGCCCATTTCTCCTGTGTATCTTGGTCATAACTAGTGGATAACGTTACCAGCGGGGTCGCTTTCGATCCCCTCTGAAGCAAGGGGTATTTGGTTGTCAAGGTGTCCCACATTATCAATGTATGTGCTATGGTGATAAAGGATCTCCAATTAGTGGGTCTATCTTTTTTTTTAGACCACAAGAGTTTATAAATAGGGTATGTCTTCATCATGTCTGATTCTATCTGTACCCATTGGATTTTATCTAAATGATTATGCCACAGGGTGGATTGTGCCATTCTAGCCGCGTAATAATAGGATGTTAAATCCGGCAGCCCCATCCCTCCTCCCACCTTATGTCTACTAAGGGTTTGTTTGTTTACTCTAGATCTTTGGTATTTCCATATAAAAGCTATTATGTCTTTTTGTATTTTCTGTAGTGTTGAGGTGGGTACATTTATAGGTAATGACCGAAAAAGATATAGAATTTTAGGCAGAACTGTCATCTTGACCGAAGTCAATCTGCCATATAGGGAGATATTAAGCTTGTTCCATCTGGATAGTAAATTTTTAATGTGCGTGAACAAAGGTATGTAGTTTAGTTTATATAGATGATCCAGATTGCTTGGAATGTTAATGCCCAGGTATTTCATACCCCTGTCAGACCAAGTAAAGTCAAAATTCAGTGTTAAAAGTTTTTTAGTGTGTTCTGGAAGATGTACACTAATAGCCTCACACTTATCATTATTAATCTTGTAACCCGAGATATTGGCAAATTTGCCAATAGTCGAGTATATTAGGGGGAGAGAGATCATAGGTTTAGTGACAGACAGAATAACATCATCTGCAAACAGGCTGATCTTATGTTCCTGGTCTTGTATTTTAATGCCTGTAATATCTACGTTTTGCCTGATGCTGGCTGCTAATGGTTCGATGCACAGTGCAAATAGTAGTGGTGATAAAGGGCAGCCCTGCCTGGTTCCATTAAGAATTGTTATAGATGAAGACTTATACCCAGCTATTTTAATAAAGGCAGAAGGGTTAGAATATATTGTAGAAATAGCCGCACAAAAATTTCCCGTAAAGCCCATATGTTTTAATACTAAGTCCAAATAGCCCCATCTTACACGGTCAAATGCCTTCTCTGCATCCAGGGAAAGAAACAGAGAAGGCACAGCCTGCTTGGATGAGTAATCTATGAGATCTATTACCTTCCGAATGTTATCTGGAGCCTCCCTGTTGCGAATAAATCCCACCTGGTCCTGATGGACAAGTTTTGGGAGAATATCATTTAGCCTGACTGCCAGGATTTTGGTAAACAATTTAATGTCTAAGTTAATTAACGAGATAGGTCTGTAATTTTTACAAAGTTGCTTGCATTTTCCAGGTTTAGGCAACACTGATATACGAGCCTCTAGAAGTTCCTTAGGGATCTCTCCACCTTCTAGCATATGGTTAAATATTGTAACTAAGATGGGGCTAATATCTTGCATAAGTGTTTTATAAAAAATACCCGAGTATCCATCAGGACCAGGTACCTTTCCAATCTTTAGACTACGGATTGCTTGTTTCACTTCTTGAGTAGTTATTCGCGCGTTCAACTTATCTAAGTCTCCCTCCTCAATTTTAGGTAGTTTACAGGCCTGCAAAAAATTATTGGTATCTAAGGCTAAATCAAGTGGGTTACCTTGTGTCGGTATAGTGTATAGTTTTTGATAATATTGGGCAAAAGTATTCGCAATGATCTGCGGGTGATTAGAAACCTGTCCATTCGATGTTTGAATTTGTGGGACAGAAGTTATCCTAGATATTTCTTTTAATTTAAAAGCCAACATCTTGTCTGGTTTATTAGCTTGTATAAAATATTGAGCATCCACAAGTTTCAAGGATCTGGTTGCCTCGCTTGTCAGCAACTTATCTAGTGAATATTTTCTGTCTTTCAACAATCTGAGTGTCCTGTCATCATGTGTTAAATGATGTTGGGATTGCAGATTCTGTATATCTTGTTTTAAGTGCTCAATCTGTGCTACATAACCCCTATTCTGCTTATTGGATTCTTTTATCAAGATGCCTCTCGCAAAGGCCTTTAGTGCCCCCCATATATGCATAGGATTAGTCACTGAGTCATGGTTTGTCTCTAAAAAGTGTGCTATTTCTGTCTGAAAACTTTGTGTGAAAACTTTGTCTCTAAATAAAGTTGGATTTATTGTCCAGCTTCTGCCCCTGTAAGGGTCAATCAAGCCAGATATTCTTGTCAACACTATATTATGGTCTGACCATGTTGCAGGCAAAATATCCGAAGCCATTATCAAAGGAGTCATGATCTGGCTAAGTAGAATATAATCAATTCTAGAATACACATTGTGTACACTAGAGTAAAATGAGTAATCTCTGGTTTTCGGGTTGATGTATCTCCAGCTGTCCACCAAATTATGATCTAATAGAAAGTCATACATGAGTTTTTTAGAGTTTTGGGAAGAAGGTTTGTGTGGGATTGATGATTTATCTAATTCTGAATTAAGTACCAAATTAAAATCTCCCCCTATGATTAGCCTTGATTTCTTCCAAGTAGTAAGCAATTTACCTATCTTAGACATAAAAAGGGCTTGAGACTCATTGGGAGCATATATGTTGCCAAGAATTACATGTGAGTCATGTATTCTGCCCTTAACAATAATAAATCTGCCCGACTTATCTATTATTACCTCATCCTCTTTGAAATTTAGGTCTGAGTGGATTAAGATGGACACTCCGCATTTTTTAGATTGGCATGTGGCATGGAATTGGGTGGGGAAACCTCTATCCCAATACTTCGGGGTTTTCACTTTTGTAAAATGGGTTTCCTGTAATAAGATTATGTGGGCCTTCAGGGATTTATATGTGTCTAGAGCCTTACGTCTCTTAACATTTGAGTGTAACCCTCTAACATTGTGAGAGACTATATTTATAGACATTTCTTAGTCATGTGAAAGATGTTCTTATTACACATGTTGAAAGACTCACCAACTGCAGTACGGCTGGGTCTCCCTCCCCCGGCAAATACAGATCTATCAGCCACTTTTTGCAATGTACGTGAAGGCATAGGTTTACCTGCTTGTAGTGCACAAGTAGTCGAGGTGGAAAAACATTTGTCAATTAGTTCAAACAACAAGAAAACAAACAACAAAGAACCAGTATTGGTCATAACTAGCAATAGGAATCCTGTAAAGTTAAAGAACAAAACATCATGAAAAATAATAAAGAACATGAAAAACAATATGAACTTCGGACATATAATATCAGCACATTAGATACATGTCTCAGAAATGTCCAACATTTGAATCATTGGAATGACCCAAATGCATGAGTGAATGAATGAATGAAAGGTGGATCTCTTTCTGACTAATCCTTACTAACTATTTAAACAATGACACACAGGAGTTCTGAGTCAGATCTCATCAATTGTGACAAGATTCTTGAGTTAACCCCCATAAGAAAAATCCAATGAAGTCTCTGACTCCCCCGTTTGGGGACATGAAAGAATACTTATAAGTTGTCTCTTTGACTCAGGTTGGGCTTTCCGAATCATGATTTCTCCTTGGAGTTTTCCCATTTTTGAGAACTGGTGTCCAGGTACGTGTCAGAGCTTTTCGCTGAGGTTTGGGCGATTGTGCTGGAGGGGGCGTTCCTCTACCGATGTGAAGTTTGTTCAAAATCGACTGTCCTTCCTCAACTGTGGCACAGGAAAAAGATGTTTTGTCTACTGTGAAGGACAATCGAAAAGGAAATCCCCATCTATATTTGATTTGGGCATTGGCTAGGGCTGCTACTATTGGTTTGAATTCTCTCCTTTTCCTCAAAGTAATAGGCGATAAATCAGCAAAAATTTGTATTTTGTGGCCTTCATAGGTGATTTCTTGAACTCCTCAGACAACTTGCATGATTCTATCTTTGATGTGATAATAATGGAGTTTTGTTATAACATCTCTGTGAGCTCCCGGAGTTGGAGGCTTGGTTAGAGCCCAATGTACTCTGTCCATAAGGAGAAATGATGTCTCCTCATCCGGCAATAACTGTTGGAAGATCTGAGTTACAGTATCAGAGAGATTGTTATATTTTTCTGGTAAATTGCGTATGCGGATGTTGGATCTGCGCGATCTGTTTTCCAGATCCTCCAGATGATCTTCCAATTTCTGTATTTGAGCTTGTTGGGAGCTTACTGTGGCCTGTAGTTCCGGGATTTCTTCTACTATTTCATCAACTTTATCTTCTATAGCCGAAGTTCTTTCACCTATGTCTGCGATATCTTGCTTTAGTTCTGATAAGGCTGATCTCATTTCCTCATGAAACATTTGTTTTATTTGCTTTAAAAGGGCCTCGTTTGAGGTATTTGACTTGGGCGGAGACGGAGAGGAATCCGCTATATCTTCAACTGGTTCCATCTGTTGAGAGGAATCTAACATAGCTAGTTTCTTTTTCTGTTGTGATTTTGATAAACACTCTTTGACTGACTGCGTACGGCTTTTCATATTGAGGGCACTGTTAGGAATGATGTATTAATAGAGAGAAGAGAGAAACAAACAGAAAAACTGAAATTTATTCTGTATAGAACCTGCTTAGTGGTTTTGTAGCTTCTGTTGCATAGAACAATACCACTTTGTTGCCAATATAGCAGCCTCACAGCCCGAAATCTTTTTTAGATATCCACCTATATTATTATCTACTCAGTCATGTCCGAAAGGTTCATCCATTAACCATTTAGTCCCACATCATGTCTTCCTCTGCAAAAACTTGCAATAGTGGGCGAATTATCTGGACTGATGGAGAGGGTCTGAATAGGGTATTGTGTGTCAGGGCCGGCTAAATATACCTCTCCTGTATTCCTTGTTGCCCAAAGGCCTTTAGGCTAGAGGATGAGAGATCAGCGAGTGGAAAAAGCCCCTGTAAGTACTGTATTACCCTATCTGTGGACCATCTGTTAGATGATCGTCATGTAGGATGGTAATTATGCTTCACTTTAGTCCAAAATATGAGCAGTTGCAAAAATAAAGCACTGAACTCCCCAGGGAAGCTGTCCTCACAGGACCATCACGGAGAGGGAATCTTGGATATGACCCACCAGTACTGGGACTGGCAGGAAAGGGGTGGGGAGAGAGTGCTAGTGTCTGCTGTAGATATTTCTCCAAAACTGTCAATCAGTAGTAGCCAAACAAAGCAGTTTCTGACCGCCTCAACTCTCCAGGACTGATTAATTCAGTGTCTCTCCTTATAGTCTCTAGATGTGTCTGCCTGATAAAGTTGGGGAGCAAAGTTGCAAATACTCTTTAAATGAAAGCCTGAGTGGGGGATGGTAGCTGTGATATTATTGTGCTGCAGCATGGAAATGCACCTAGTTCAAAAGTCTTTCTCCACACTTGTAATTAGGATGCTGTGCTGTTATTAATGGCTCTAGCTGCACTAAACCTCTCTGGCCCCCTCAATATATAATGTGCCAACCCCACCTTTTCCACTCCATAAAAAATGCAAAAGGAGAGAAAAGTGGTAATGAAGAAAAAAAAGAAAAAAAAAAAAAAAAGAAGAGAAAAAGTGTCTTTAAAATGGCTAAATCACAATGGGCTTTTTCTCTTTTTCAATTGAGCAGATCTTCCTGTAATGGAAGGCCCACCTTGGGACACCTCTCCAGTTATTAAAGAGTTATGATGCAGGGTCTTGAATGTCTCTCCCCCACCCAGCTTCGGCCGAAAATGTGGATAGGCCCAGGGCCCTTTCTCTGCTTTATAAAGTGCCCCTTTCTCTTAGCTATGATGTCAATTAGCCCCACTAGTGCTTGACCACATCTGTTACACTGACCTTAGGTAGTTTGGTGATCTTTAAAGAACTTTTTGTGAGGCCTTTCGATCCGGTGCAGGCCGAAGCCGGGGGGTTTCCTGGTTTTGTTCTGGTTCTCAAAACCGGATTGAGTTCAGTTTTTCCCAATCTTAAAAAAGGCTCCTTGTATTGATAATCCTCTGCTTGGGGATGTTGCTCCTTATCCTTTTAAGGCTTTATTAGGTCTCAAAAAGCACTTTTTATCAGTTTAATGGAGTATATAACACAGAGCTCTCCACAAGTGCTGCTGCTTCATTAGCTGGCTAGCTCCTCCCTCTCCTGATGATCTTTTTTATCATAAGGCCCTTAGAGAGAGCGTTTGGAAATCAACATTTTAGTAACTGTCAATCCCACCCCCCTACTGGGTTGCAAGAAATCTCAACTGTCTCTATTTGAGAGGGACAGTACCTGATTTTGAAACAATCCATGTAAGACAGTCATATGTCCCTATTTGCAGAATTTCCCTTAGCCCCACCCATGGAACACCCAGACATGTCCACAAACTGCAGAGAAACACTGCCCACCTAGAAAGACCCACAATCCCACCCACTAACCACCCATGATACCACCCCTTCCAACACAGCTCCACCCACACAATGGCAACGGGCCCCTATCAACCACCTCAGTCCCTGATACCCAGTCGCAAATGTTAGGAGGTATAGATTGCTTCTGATTCTTGTTTACATAGCTATTCTTTAGAGAATAAAAAGTATTCATATTTTCAGTACAGGTTGTGGTTTTAACAGCCAAAGAAGCTATTTCATATGAGAAAATAAAGTTTAATTAGTTATTTGTATTAAATAAATAAATAAATAAATAAATATATATATATATATATATATATATATATATATATATATATATACAGTTGTGCTCATAAGTTTACATACCTTGGCAGAATTTATGATTTCTTGGCCATTTTTCAGAGAATATGAATGATAACACAAAAACTTTTCTTTCACTCATGGTTAGTGTTTGGCTGAAGCCATTAATTATCAATCAACTGTGTTTACTCTTTTTAAATCATAATGACAACAGAAACTACCCAAATGATCCTGATCAAAAGTTTATATACCCTGGTGATTTTGGCCTGATAACATGCACACAAGTTGACACAACGGAGTTTGAATGGCTATTAAAGGTAACCATCCTCATCTGTGATCTGTTTGCTTGTAATTAGTGTGTGTATATAAAAGGTCAATGCATTTCTGGACTACTGACAGACCCATCTTTCATCCAGTGCTGCACTGACGATTCTGGATTCTGAGTCATGGGGAAAGCAAAAGAATTGTCAAAGGATCTGCAGGAAAAGGTAGTTGAACTGTATAAAACAGGAAAGGGATATAAAAAGATATCCAAGGAATTGAGAATACAAATCAGCAATGTTCAAACTCTAATAAAGAAGTGGAAAATGAGAGGTTCTGTTGAAACCAAACCATGGTCAGTTAGACCAACTAAAATTTCAGCCACAACTGCCAGGAAAATTAATCGGGATGCAAAGACAAACCCACAAATAACTTCAGGTGAAATACAGGACATGTGGTGTGGCTGTTTCAAGATGCACAATAAGGAGGCACTTGAAGAAAGATGGGCTGCATGGTCGAGTCGCCAGAAGAAAGCCATTACTACGCAAATGCCACAAAGTATTCCGCTTACAATATGCCAAACAGCACAGAGACAAACCTCAAACCTTCTGGCACAAAGTCATTTGGAGTGATGAGACCAAAATTTAGCTTTTTGGCCACAACCATAAACGCTACATTTGGAGAGGAGTGAACAAGGTCTATGATGAAAGGTACACCATTCCTACTGTGAAACAAGGAGGTGGATCGCTGATGTTTTGGGGATGTGTGAGCTACAAAGACACAGGAAATTTGGTCAGAATTGATGGCAAGATGAGTGCAGTATGTTATTAAACAGAACGCCTCATTTTCCACTTCTTGATTAGAGTTTGAACACTGCTGATTTGCATTCTCAATTCCTTAAATATCTTTTTATATCCCTTTCCTGTTTTATTCAGTTCAACTACCTTTTCCCGCAGATCCTTTGACAATTCTTTTGCTTTCCCCATGACTCCGAATCCAGAAACGTCAGTGCAGCACTAGATGAAAGATGCAAGGGTCTGTCAGGAGTCCAGAAACTCATTGACCTTTTATACACACACACACTAATACACATTACAAACAGATCACAGGCGAGGATGGTTACCTTTAATAGCCATTCAAACCCCTTTGTGTCAACTTGTGTGCATGTTATCAGGCCAAAATCACCAGGGTATGTAAACTTTTGATCAGGGTCATTTGGGTAGTTTCTGTTGTCATTATGATTTAAAAAGAGTAAACACAGTTGATTGATAATAAATGGCTTCAGCCAAACACTAACCATGAGTGAAAGAAACGTTTATGTGTTATCATTCATATTCTCTGAAAAATGGCCAAGAAATCATAAATTCTGCCAGGGTATGTAAACTTATGAGCACAACTGTATATATACACAAATAAATCTAGCAGGTAAAATGTATCACTGGGAACATATTAAAGGGAAGAACATTTTACAGTCCAATGTCCCTTTAAAGGGACACTGAACCCAATTTTTTTCTTTCGTAATTCAGAGCATGCAATTTTAAGCAACTTTCTAATTTACTCCTATTATCATTTTTTCTTCGTTCTCTTGCTATCTTTATTTGAAAAAGAAGGCATCTAAGCTTTTCTTTAGGTTCAGGCTCTGGACAGCACTTTTTTATTAGTGGATGAATTTATCCACCAATCAGCAAGAACAAGCCAGGTTGTTCACCAAAAATGGGCTGGCATCTAAACTTACATTCTTGCATTTCAAATAAAGATACCAAGAGAATGAAGAAAATTTTATAATAGGAGTAAATTAGAAAGTTGCTTAAAATTTCATGCTCTATCTAAATCATGAAAGAAAATTTTTGGGTTCAGTGTCCCTTTAACCCCTTAATGACCACAGCACTTTTCCATTTTCTGTCCGTTTGGGACCAAGGCTATTTTTACATTTTTGCGGTGTTTGTGTTTAGCTGTAATTTTCTTCTTACTCATTTACTGTACCCACACATATTATATACCATTTTTCTCACCACTAAATTGACTTTCTAAAGATATCATTATTTTCATCATATCTTATAATTTACTATAAAAAAAAATATAAAATATGAGGAAAAATTGAAAAAAACACACTTTTTCTAACTTTGACCCCCAAAATCTGTTACATATCTACAACCACCAAAAAACACCCATGCTAAATAGTTTCAAAATTTTGTCCTGAGTTTAGAAATACCCAATGTTTACATGTTCTTTGCTTTTTTTGCAAGTTATAGGGCCATAAATACAAGTAGCACTTTGCTATTTCCAAACCACTTTTTTCCAAAATTAGCGCTAGTTACATTAGAACACTAATATCTTTCAGGAATCCCTGAATATCCCTTGACATGTATATATATTTTTTTTAGTAGACATCCCAAAGTATTGATCTAGGACAATTTTGGTATATTTCATACCACCATTTCACCGCCAAATGCGATCAAATACATAAAATCGTTCACTTTTTCACAAATTTTTTCACAAACTTTTGGTTTCTCACTGAAATTATTTACAAACAACTTGTGCAATTATGGTATAAATGGTTGTAAATTCTTCTCTGGGATCCCCTTTGTTCAGAAATAGCAGACATATATGGCTTTGGCGTTGCTTTTTGGTAATTAGAAGGCCGCTAAATGCCACTGCGCACCACAAGTGTATTATGCCCAGCAGTTAAGGGGTTAATTAGGGAGCTTTTAGGGAGCTTGTAGGGTTAATTTTAGCTTTAGTGTAGTATAGTAGACAACCCCAAGTATTGATCTAGGCACATTTTGGTATATTTCATGCCACCATTTCACCGCCAAATGCGATCAAATTGAAAAAAAAGTTAAATTTTTCACAATTTTAGGTTTCTCACTGAAATAATTTACAAACAGCTTGTGCAATTATGGCACAAATCGTTGTAAATACTTGTCTGGGATCCCCTTTGTTCAGAAATAGCAGACATATATGACTTTGGCGTTGCTTTCTGGTAATTAGAAGGCCGCTAAATCCTGCTGCGCCTCACACGTGTATTATGGCTAGCAGTGAAGGGGTTAATTAGGGAGTTTGTAGGGAGCTTGCAGGGTTAATTTTAGCTATAGTGTAGAGATCAGCCTCCCACCTGACACATCCCACCCCCTGATCCCTCCCAAACAGCTCCCTTCCCTCCCCCACCCCACAATTGTCCCCGCCATCTTAAGTACTGGCAGAAAGTCTGCCAGTACTAAAATAAAAGTTTTTTTTAAAAAAAAAAAAAATTTTTTTTTAGCATATTTACATATGCTAGGGTATAGGATCCCCCCCTTAGCCCCCAACCTCCCTGATCCCCCCCAAAACCGCTCTCTGACCATCCCCTCTGCCTCATTGGGGGCCATCTTGGGTAATGGCAGCTGTCTGCCAGTACCCAGTTTGCAAAAAAAAAGTGTTTTTTTTATATTTATTTGGATTTTTTCTGTAGTGTAGCTTCCCCCCCCACACAGACAAACACCCACCACCTTGCTGATCTTTTTTTTTTTTTTAATAAAAAGTCATTTACAAACTTTTTTTTAAGATATTTTCTGTAGTGTAGCGGTTCCCACCCGCTCCCTCCCCGTGCAAGCGCCCGCCCCCGCCCTCCCGTGCACGCGCGCGCGCGTCCGTGCGCGCCCCCGCTCATCCCCGCCCACGATCCCGCCCCCCCTGCAGATAACCAGGGCCATCGATGGCCGCCACCCGCCTCCCGGTCCGGCTCCCACCCACCAACGCAGGGAGCCACCGATCTCCGGTGCAGAGAGGGCCACAGAGTGGCTCTCTCTGCACCGGATGGCTTAAAAAAGTTATTGCAGGATGCCTCCATATCGAGGCATCACTGCAATAACCGGAAAGCAGCTGGAAGCGAGCAGGATCGCTTCCAGCTGCTTTCCAAACCGAGGACGTGCAGGGTACGTTCTCAGGCATTAACTGCCTTTTTTTTGAGGACGTACCCTGCACGTCCTCGGTCGTTAAGGGGTTAATATGACTGGGCCAGTGTGGTTAGGGGGACTGTAACAATGGGGACAATAGGTATTAGAGGATCCTCTAATTACTGGGCTAACACTGGTACCTATTAGGGCTGCACGATTAATTGCATGATGCGATTAATTGCCGCAATGTCAAATCGCAGGAGTATGCTATTTATAACCCCGCCCACTATGACGTCACCTATGACGTACAGGAAGGCTCCGCTGCCAGGGAGCTCTGCAAACCTTGCTTACTTATTTCAAACAGCGGGTTGTCTGACAGATTTTAACTCCTGACATTCCGATCAAAACCTCCGGATCCACTAGTGTGACTGTGTCTTATAGCCTTAGACTGCCGTTTCTGGTCAGCGATATCAGGTGATCTCCTACAAGCTGCTGCCAGGGAGCTCCGTATAAAGCCTTGTTTGCGTTTGTCAAACAGCGGGATATTAGTCGGATTTCAACTCCTTGCAAACATGTAGGAACCTCAGGATCGCCTTGTTAGGCTATGTCTTGTCATCTCAGACTGACGTTGTCAGTCAGCGGTACTGTGTCCGCGAGGTAGACGAGTGACCTCTGTTTAGTAAAAGGGATTCTATAGGCAACAAAGCTTAGATCTTGAGAAAGGCCTGCTAAAAGAGGCCGAAACGCGTTGACTTTAAACTGGTAAGCTTATTTACAATATCAGCCTAATACTTTGTATACAATCTGCACTATTGTGATTTATTTTTCACAGGACACACCAAGGAATTATTTTAAAAAGTTTCAAAGGACTCCTGGAACATTGGAGGAATCACATAGGTCTTCATCACCAAGGAAACAAGTTTGATTTTTTTCATTTTTTCATTTTGAGAGTCATTCTGTTTTTTGTTCTTGTTTTTGTGTACACAAATTTTTGGATCTTTTAACTTTTTTCCACAGTTTTTTGGTATTTTTATTATTATTATTATTTTTAATCAGGATTGAGTTAAGCCTTTTTTCACTTAGACATTTATAATCATTAGCCCACGGATTTACTTACTTATGCCTAGATTTAGAGTTTTGCGGCCAAAGGGGTGCGTTAGCTACGCGTGCTTTTTTCTGGCCGCACCTTTTAAATACCGCTGGTATTTAGAGTTCACAGAAGGGCTGCGTTAGGCTCCAAAAAAGGAGCGTATAGCATATTTACTGCAACTTCAACTCTCGATACCAGCGGTGCTTACGGACGCGGCCAGCTTCAAAAACGTGCTCGTGCACGATTCCCCCATAGAAAACAATGGGGCTGTTTGAGCTGAAAAAAAACCTAACACAAGCAAAAAAGCCGCGTTCAGCTCCTAACGCAGCCCCATTGTTTTCTATGGGGAAACACTTCCTACGTCTGCACCTAACACCCTAACATGTACCCCGAGTCTAAACACCCCTAACCTTACACTTATTAACCTCTTATCTGCCGCCCCCGCTATCGCTGACACCTGCATATTTTTTTAACCCCTAATCTGCCGCCCCTAACCACCGCTACTTACATTATCCCTATGTACCCCTAATCTGCTGCCCCTAACACCGCCGACCCCTATATTATATTAATTAACCCCTAATCTGCCCCCCACAACGTCGCCTCCACCTGCCTACACTTATTAACCCCTAATCTGCCGACCGGACCGCGCCGCTATTATAAAAAAATTATTAACCCCTAATCCGCCTCACTCCCGCTTCAATAACCCTATAATAAATAGTATTAACCCCTAATCTGCCCTCCCTAACATCGCCGACACCTAACTTCAAACATTAACCCCTAATCTGCCGACTGGAGCTCACCGCTATTCTAATAAATGTATTAACCCCTAAAGCTAATTCTAACCCTAACCTTAACACCTCCCTAAGTTAAATATAATTTTTATCTAAATTAACTATTATTAAATAACTTATTCCTATTTAAAGCTAAATACTTACCTGTAAAATAAACCCTAATATAGCTACAATATAAATTATAATTATATTATAGCTATTTTAGGATTAATATTTATTTTACAGGCAACTTTGTAATTATATTAACCAGGTACAATAGCTATTAAATAGTTAATAACTATTTAATAGTTACCTAGTTAAAATAATTACAAAATTACCTGTAAAATAAATCCTAACCTAAGTTACAATTAAACCTAACACTACACCATCAATAAATTATTTAAATACAATACCTACAAATAACTACAATTAAATAAACTAACTAAAGTACAAAAAATAAAAAAGAACTAAGTTACAAAAAAATAAAAAAATATTTACAAACATTAGAAAAATATTACAACAATTTTAAACTAATTGCACCTACTCTAAGCCCCCTAATAAAATAACAAAGCCCCCCAAAATAAAAAAATGCCCTACCCTATTCTAAATTTAAAAAGTTCAAAGCTCTTTTACCTTACCAGCCCTGAACAGGGCCCTTTGCGGGGCATGCCCCAAAGAATTCAGCTCTTTTGCCTGTAAAAAAAACACATACAATACCCCCCCCAACATTACAACCTACCACCCACATACCCCTAATCTAACCCCAACCCCCCTTAAATAAACCTAACACTAAGCCCCTGAAGATCTTCCTACCTTATCTTCACCATACCAGGTTCACCGATCCGTCCTCGGAAGTCTTGATCCAAGCCTCGGAAGTGTTGATCTAAGCCCAAGCGGGGGGCTGAAGAGTGACGTCCATCCTCGGGCTGAAGTCTGGATCCAAGCGGCGGCTGAAGAACTCCATCATCGGGCTGAAGTCGGAAGTCCATCATCGGGATGAAGTCTTCTATCAAGCCGCATCTTCAATCTTCTTTCTTCTGGAGCGGAGCCATCTTCTTTCCAACCGACGCGGATCCAACCTCTTCAACCGACGCCTACTCGCCGAATGACGGTTCCTTTAAATGACGTCACCCAAGATGGCGTCCCTCAAATTCCGATTGGCTGATAGGATTCTATCAGCCAATCGGAATTAAGGTAGGAATATTCTGATTGGCTGATGGAATCAGCCAATCAGAATCAAGTTCAATCCGATTGGCTGATCCAATCAGCCAATCAGATTGAGCTCGCATTCTATTGGCTGATCGGAACAGCCAATAGAATGCGAGCTCAATCTGATTGGCTGATTGGATCAGCCAATCGGATTGAACTTGATTCTGATTGGCTGATTCCATCAGCCAATCAGAATATTCCTACCTTAATTCCGATTGGCTGATAGAATCCTATCAGCCAATCGGAATTCGAGGGACGCCATCTTGGATGACGTCATTTAAAGGAACTGTCATTCGGCGAGTAGGCATCGGTTGAAAAGGTTGGATCCGCGTCGGTTGGAAAGAAGATGGCTCCGCTCCAGAAGAAAGAAGATTGAAGACGCGGCTTGATAGAAGACTTCAGCCCGATGATGGAGTTCTTCAGCCGCCGCTTGGATCCAGACTTCAGCCCGAGGATGGACTTCACTCTTCAGCCCCTCGCTTGGGCTTGGATCAACACTTCCGAGGCTTGGATCAAGACTTCCGAGGACGGATCGGTGAACCTGGTATGGTGAAGATAAGGTAGGAAGATCTTCAGGGGCTTAGTGTTAGGTTTATTTAAGGGGGGTTTGGGTTAGATTAGGGGTATGTGGGTGGTGGGTTGTAATGTTGGGGGGGGTATTGTATGTGTTTTTTTTACAGGCAAAAGAGCTGAATTCTTTGGGGCATGCCCCGCAAAGGGCCCTGTTCAGGGCTGGTAAGGTAAAAGATCTTTGAACTTTTTTAATTTAGAATAGGGTAGGGCATTTTTTTATTTTGGGGGGCTTTGTTATTTTATTAGGGGGTTTAGAGTAGGTGTAATTAGTTTAAAATTGTTGTAATATTTTTCTAATGTTTGTAAATATTTTTTTATTTTTTGTAACTTAGTTCTTTTTTATTTTTTGTAATTTAGTTTATTTTATTGTATTTATTTGTAGATATTGTATTTAATTAATTTATTGATAGTGTAGTGTTAGGTTTAATTGTAGATAATTGTAGGTATTTTATTTAATTAATTTATTGATCGTGTAGTGTTAGGTTTAATTGTAACTTAGGTTAGGATTTATTTTACAGGTAATTTTGTAATTATTTTAACTATTTTAGCTATTAAATAGTTCTTAACTATTTAATAGCTATTGTACCTGGTTAGAATAAATACAAAGTTACCTGTAAAATAAATATAAATCCTAAAATAGCTATAATATAATTATAATTTATATTGTAGCTATATTAGGGTTTATTTTACAGGTAAGTATTTAGCTTTAAATAGGAATAATTTATTTAATAAGAGTTAATTTATTTCATTAGATTTAAATTATATTTAACTTAGGGGGGTGTTAGTGTTAGGGTTAGACTTAGCTTTAGGGGTTAATCCATTTATTACAGTAGCGGCGAGATTCGGTCGGCAGATTAGGGGTTAATAATTGAAGTTAGGTGTCGGCGATGTTAGGGAGGGCAGATTAGGGGTTAATACTATTTATTATAGGGTTATTGAGGCGGGAGTGAGGCGGATTAGGGGTTAATAACTTTATTATAGTAGCGGTGCGGTCCGCTCGGCAGATTAGGGGTTAATAAGTGTAGGCAGGTGGAGGCGACGTTGAGGGGGGCAGATTAGGGGTTAATAAATATAATATAGGGGTCGGCGGTGTTAGGGGCAGCAGATTAGGGGTACATAAGGATAACGTAGGTGGCGGCGCTTTGCGGTCGGCAGATTAGGGGTTAATTATTGTAGGTAGCTGGCAGCCACGTTGTGGGGGGCAGGTTAGAGGTTAATAAATATAATATAGGGGTCGGCGGTGTTAGGGGCAGCAGATTAGGGGTACATAAGTATAACGTAGGTGGCGGTCGGCAGATTAGGGGTTAAAAAAAATTAATCGAGTGGCGGCGATGTGGGGGGACCTCGGTTTAGGGGTACATAGGTAGTTTATGGGTGTTAGTGTACTTTAGAGCACAGTAGTTAAGAGCTTTATAAACCGGCGTTAGCCCAGAAAGCTCTTAACTACTGACTTTTTTCTGCGGCTGGAGTTTTGTCGTAAGATTTCTAACGCTCACTTCAGCCTCGACTCTAAATACCGGCATTAGAAAGATCCCATTGAAAAGATAGGATACGCAAATGATGTAAGGGGATCTGCGGTATGGAAAAGTCGCGGCTGGAAAGTGAGCGTTAGACCCTTTCCTGACTGACTCCAAATACCGGCGGTAGCCCAAAACCAGCGTTAGGAGCCTCTAACGCTGGTTTTGACGGCTACCGCCCAACTCTAAATCTAGGCCGTATATTTTTGGACACCTACCAAGTTTTTGAACACTTAACACACATTCACACGTTCTCTATGTTGGGTTAAAAAACTTGCTGTAACTCAATTCTGAGGAGCACACTGTCACACCACAACCTGTTGACGCACACTTGTTGATTAACCATTGTTGCCACCTTTGCTGATAAATATTTAATCAGGTTTGATCACCCTAATCGGTATTTTATCAGGACTGAATTTTAAAAGTCAGAAGGCAGGTTTTAAATTGAATTAATGTATTTTATGTCTTACTGAACACAATGATCAATGTCTTTTATTTAATTGTTTTATTTGATGTTTTTATATCGTCATATTCATTCATTTAACTACTTTGTTCTATTTGATGCATTTATTCTAATGTATGCACTTTTTAAGTACAGGGAGTGCAGAATTATTAGGCAAATGAGTATTTTTACCACATCATCCTCTTTATGCATGTTGTCTTACTCCAAGCTGTATAGGCTCGAAAGCCTACTACCAATTAAGCATATTAGGTGATGTGCATCTCTGTAATGAGAAGGGGTGTGGTCTAATGACATCAACACCCTATATCAGGTGTGCATAATTATTAGGCAACTTCCTTTCCTTTGGCAAAATGGGTCAAAAGAAGGACTTGACAGGCTCAGGAAAGTCAAAAATAGTGAGATATCTTGCAGAGGGATGCAGCACTCTTAAAATTGCAAAGCTTCTGAAGCGTGATCATCGAACAATCAAGCGTTTCATTCAAAATAGTCAACAGGGTCGCAAGAAGCGTGTGGAAAAACCAAGGCGCAAAATAACTGCCCATGAACTGAGAAAAGTCAAGCGTGCAGCTGCCAAGATGCCACTTGCCACCAGTTTGGCCATATTTCAGAGCTGCAACATCACTGGAGTGCCCAAAAGCAAAAGGTGTGCAATACTCAGAGACATGGCCAAGGTAAGAAAGGCTGAAAGACGACCACCACTGCAACAAGACACACAAGCTGAAACGTCAAGACTGGGCCAAGAAATATCTCAAGACTGATTTTTCTAAGGTTTTATGGACTGATGAAATGAGAGTGAGTCTTGATGGGCCAGATGGATGGGCCCGTGGCTGGATTGGTAAAGGGCAGAGAGCTCCAGTCCGACTCAGACGCCAGCAAGGTGGAGGTGGAGTACTGGTTTGGGCTGGTATCATCAAAGATGAGCTTGTGGGGCCTTTTCGGGTTGAGGATGGAGTCAAGCTCAACTCCCAGTCCTACTGCCAGTTTCTGGAAGACACCTTCTTCAAGCAGTGGTACAGGAAGAAGTCTGCATCCTTCAAGAAAAACATGATTTTCATGCAGGACAATGCTCCATCACACGCGTCCAAGTACTCCACAGCGTGGCTGGCAAGAAAGGGTATAAAAGAAGAAAATCTAATGACATGG